>NW_009636142.1:0-63344 GCF_000690535.1 Cariama cristata
TTTTTTTTTTTTTGCCCCCCCCAAAGGTGTCACCACTGTGCCAGATTTCCATGTAAATCAATAGGATCTGTGTAAGCAAGCACCACAAAAGGGGACAGTAACGCAGGCAGCAGCTGCTGAATGTGCACACTGAAGTCCCGCAGAAGTTGCAAGCACCAGAGGAACCCAACCACGAGCGGTGCAACAGCCAAAGCACAAACACTGCTGATGCAGCACTAGCTAAATAAAGGAAGATGAAGGCAGAATTTGCACAGCTGCTAAACGTTGCAGGTTTGCATGTACACACAAATGCTTATCAAGGAAATTTACATTACAGGTAGATGTCAACAGTCTCAGTTTAAATCAGTGATCCGTAAGCAAAGAGACTGATCAGCTTCTTTCTTTGATTACTTTTCCCAGCAAGCTGAACTCCACAGCTCAAAGCTTCAGTTTTAACTTTTTACTACAAGTGTGACCACATGTATGGTCCATACTCAGCCTCTTCTCCATGATGGCTGCAAGTGACATCTTTGGGAGTAACTTTACACAATTCCTTTCAAATGAAAAATATAAAGTGCATACAGCACCTTCAGGTCATCTCATATGGCTAAAATATCTGCAGTTAAAGGTAACTTAAAATTGAGGCACATTCTCTGTTCACAGTTATATTCCAGGTCCCAGAAGAATAAAATTAGTTAACTTGTAAGGTAAGACCAACAATCGCTAGTGCAGGGTTTAGGGAACTGGAAAAGGGAGAGGACCCCTATGCTGAGGTCACTGGTTCGAGATGGGACAAAGCAACAGTGCTGTGAGCACATAAAAGCACCTACTAGGCTGAAATGGGAAAAGAAAAAAAACCACACCAACAAAAACAAACACCAAAAACCAGAAGAGGCTTATAATGTGCACAATGCAGCAACACCTAAGCATTTATTTCAAATGCTTCCTATGGGAAGAAACTGGAAAAAATGAAACATTACTTGCAAACTTTTCAGCTCTGATCTATTAGGTCAGTCAAGCCTTTCATCCCTTTCCCCAAATACAAAGAAACAGGAAAACATTCAAAATTCCCACAGCCATTTCATTGGGAAGATGGAGTCTCACAGCTTTGAGAAAGACAAATTTTCCAGTGCTAAGGAGGCTCCTTCCTTGTCTTCTCCAAACCCTAGCATGTTTCCAATCTAAATATGCTTTCCTTAAGGTTTTCTTCGCTACTTCTGGTTAAGAAGAAATTTAAATACAGCATGACTCAGATCCTTCATTTACTCTTTGGGAGAGTAAAGGTGGACGAAGAGTGGCTTCTGCCAGGCTTAGCTTGTTATCTTCATTGGAACACCATGGCCTAAAATGCCTTCATTTGTGAGACTTCGTAATTCTAGGCCTTGGCTTCACAAGGTGCACAAACATACCAAGTAAAACAAATGTCAGCCTTCTTACCACTTTGCATCTGCTTTTTTTTAATAACTGTTTTTATATAACAGTAATTTCAAAAATGGTAATTATTACTGCAGATTCATCACAGCGTACATTCAGGGGAATCTGAGGCTTTCCTTTCTTCTCCACTACTCCACCAAGCACCCACACTCAGGTCATTTGGGCTCTCTCTAGAATCACCGAAACATCAGCTGTTTGATCAAGAAGGCTGCATCTAAGGTATCAGTACACACTGAAATGGATTCTGTTCCCAGCTCGTGCAGCCTACAATGTATTGTGTTTTTCCCTTACCTACAAGCATATACTCAGCAACAGTTCCTGAAATAAGACTCCTCTCTACTTCTGGAGTTTAACTTCCACAGGGAAGTCACAGGTAGAAGTGGAGCTGCACATACTCTCATGGTTTTCCATGTCAGACTCTTGCTAGAATTGATTAGTTGGATGAATTAGTTGTCATCTCAACTTGGCATACAAGAGTACTTTACACAGTACCTAGCAATTCAATTACTAGGTCATATCTACGCAGAAAACCCCCTCAGCAAACTAGTGATCATTTTGTGATACCTTTCACCACAGAAGCAAAGCCAGTTAACTTGTGACCCAATACCAAAGTTTACAAACACTTCCACAAGGAGTTGATTGCAATGAGACCTTTTCAATTAAGAGGTACTTGGAAATTTCCCTTAGCTCGCTCTACACAGAAATCTCTGATTTTGCTTATCAATTAAGTACTGTTACCAAATGTAACAAACTGGTCCTTTTGTTCTTTGTTGGCTATGGAACAATAGCAGCCTTTGTCGCAGTCTCAGCACAGCTATTTATAGGTTGCGTCTCTTTAGAGACCATTTCCTCTCGATTTCTTCCACCTCTACTTAGTGCAGTCTACAGACATTAATTCCTTATTAGTAAAACGTTGTGTGTTTTAAGAGCTAAATCATGTTGCAAAAGAGAAGTGTCCGTTACATCAGGTTCATTTTTTTCCCCAAACCAATTGTCAGGAAACATGGTTCAATTTCCTTCTCTACAGGATCGGTACCAGGTTAATTCAGAGACTGAAATACACTTTCTGCCTCCAGTAATTTAAATGTATTAGTAAAGTCTTAATTCTACTGTTTCATATCCTTATTTTACAGACTTCACCACATACAGTGGGCAATTTCTGAAACTTCACAGCAAATGTGGATCAGGCAGTCTTTACAAGGCTTGTTGTCACGCCGACAGCAGGAGGGATGAAGACTACCCTAAATATTGACTACAGAGACTCCTTACACCGAAATAGTGCAGAGTACCATTATGTCCTTCCTGGGAGCAAAGACCCACTGCTGGGGTCCCTGTGAAATGAGAGAGGAAGAAAAGCACAAGGAAATCCAAGTCCCCTCTAATTTAACGGATCCCAATCCAATGCAACTTGAAAGGACTCCAGAAGAACCTGATCCCTCAATAGAAAAAAAGAGTAACTATCTTTTCCACAGGTTTTTAAGTTTTCCTCTCAAATCCCAGGACAGATGCACTTTTCAAATCATCTTAGATTAAAGGGATATTCATTCTTTCCAACTAGACTCGGCAGTTGTTCCTCTGTCTACTCAAAGGGCATTATTTAGCAATGGATGCTGGTGGGCCGTTTCCTGTGGCCTGCACCATGTCTCCAAGAGGGCTGTGGGAATCTGTGGGAGTGTAGAGCTAGGTTAACATGACATCAGAAGACTACTATCAGCACATGTAAACCTATGCTACAAAATCGATGCCATGTGGTAAGCTGTAAATTTTGGCATTAGATAAAAAAGAAACAGGCGCCAGCACTAGCAAACATCTACTCAGCCAGATCGAACAGCACTTAAGCCTAAGGTAAAAAATTCACTGGAGTTACCCTCCACAAAAGATTAAAATAAGATTATGCCAGAAGTACGATTATATTAATGCTCGCAGCAATGTGAACCAGCAAATGGAAACAGCAACTCTCAGGCAACCTGCGCCTTCCCTCACTCACTGACTTTTGCATCTCTGGTGTTCTTGTCTTTTGTCACAAGCTTCCTACGCCCCCTTTCCCCATTCAGTTTTCAAGCTTCTTTAATTCTTCCCCCTTTTGTTTGTCTTGAAGGTTAATTCTTTAGTTTGTTTTTTGCTTCCTCTAAATTTTGTAATATCTTTGCTGTGATCTAGCTAGGGATTTCTCTCCATTTGAAATCAGGTTAAGCTAAAGCTATGATGTTAGAGCCAACAGTTAAACTAGAGCGTTTCTGGACAGGGATGCTAACACATCCTTAAGCATGGCGTACAATTTCTTACTTGAACATGACAAGACAGAGGAACTTGGGGTGCCAGAAGTTCCTTCTAGGCTTTCTGAAGCCAAGTATAATGTTTACGGTGATCTTTAATATCAATGGGTATGAGCTCACTCCTGTTAGCCCAGTTTACTCCTCTGTTACAATTGTCTCACAGACTAACTTGACTTTAAAATAAGAAAAGTAAATTTGTCCTTTGTATTCCCTTGACCCGACTCCAGCTTATGTTTTTAAGTTCATGTTTTTCATTGCAACTGTACACCTGTACACCTTAAGCTCTTCAAAGAAAAACTAATTACACTCTATGGGACAATAAAATAACTACTTCATTGCTTGGAAAAAAAGTCATGCTACAGTTTTGTATTCTCTCAAGGAAAGAGAGCTAGGCTTAACAGGGAAACCAGAAGGAAAGGACCACTGTACCGTATTTGCCATTTGCAGGGCTGGGTCCATCAAGCCAAGGATTTCTTCATTGTAACTTGACTCCAGACTAATTATGTCATCGATCACATCATCCATCTGCAGCAGAAAAGGTGGACAAAGAAAAACAAAACAGTTATCAAAACCACTAGGACACAGAGGCCTGACTAAGCACTTCAGCCACACACCAGCTCTCTGCAAAACGCACCCAAGCAGAGGTGTCTGAGCAGTTTTGCCACGCTCCAAATCCAATCCCTCAGCCATGACTCCTGCTATTCAGCCAGGACAGTCAGGTCATGACAAAGTTGAGGCTTCACGGTCTAACCCACTCCTCCCATCAGCTGTTACCCTGCGCTACCTGCCCACGGACACGCTGTTCCTCCCAGGAACAGTGGAGGAAACAGCTCACTGTAGAATGAGCTACGCTAACGTCGTGAATCCTTCTCCCCTGTGCAGCACTGCCTGCCTACCCTCCACCTCTTTTCTCTAGTTGTGGGGTCAAAACCTGTGTACAGACAGTAATGCCCAAGTCCCTGACACCTGCAGGGGAAGGAGAGGGAACAAAGGCTTGCTGCGTGACAGCCTGCCTGTCCTCAACAACAGAATCTGTTGGATTCACGTCCCTCATACACCCTTCTCAGGAAGCACTACCCAAGAGCAGCTCAGAGATGTTTTCAGGTGGTGCAAGCCATCTTCTTTCTGGGGCTGGGCTGGAAGGTGTCTCTGTAAGCTCCTGCAAGGTCAGGAGAAACAGAGCCCTCCAAAGCACCTCTGCAGGTGCTCCGAACTGCCCTGCACAACTGATTTTTTCCTTTTTGCTCACTATAAAAAAGGAGCTTAAATAACATTCACCTACAAAATCAATGCATAACATTGACGGTAGAAATAGTAGTACATGGGATTTTTCTGTCAGCTCCAGAAAGCGTGATCAGAACAAATTACACTGACTGGAGGCGTGGGCAAGAAAGGAACTAACAGTTACAGCCCATATCTGAAGTCTTCTTACCAGAAATAAAAAACCTCTTAGTTAAAAAAAAAACATAAATAAAAGAAAAAAGGAAAAAAAAAGGATGACTACTGAGGATGAATTACCACAGATGGATTAAAGCCTTCTCATATCATTTTTTTAAACGCAAGTGTGATCTGCACAGAAATGTGGTCTTAGAAACCATCAGGACAAGAACACATACATGCAGTCTTGGGAAAAGGGCATTAGAAAAGATTTCCTGAAGCGAGACCTTAAAACATAGTTGATAGTTCTTCCGCTATAGCGTTACAGTGCTAGAAAAGCACCAGCCCTCTTCAGATGTCTTAATGCACTTTTGACATCAGTGCTAATAAACAACGTTGTTGTTTTGTTCCTTAAATACATCTTATATTCAACTTCTTAAAGACACTATGGGGCAAGGTTATTCTTCAACATAACTTCAAAGAAACATGCTGATTAGAAAGGGGACCTGTGCTCCAACTCCTGTGTCATCCAGTACCTGCATGCATGACGCTCGTGAGTGTGTATTCAGAGCCGGGCACTCACTCTCAACCCTGCTTTGCTCTTCAAATTTATAAAACCCCTGCAGAAATAAAAAGGAAAAAAAAGAAGAAGGAAAAAAAAAAGCAAAGCATGGATCTGAGTTCATGGCACAGTCTCAGTCCCCAAAAGAGCATGTTTGAAACAGTGTCATGCACACATGTGCCTGATGACACAGCAAAGTGAAGCTGCAAATATCTTGAGGGAAAAAAAAAGATCTGGGTACAACTGGGACAATAGGATGGAACTATTTGATTTTCATTTCTTTTGAAGCTATGGAGCACAAGTAATTTCTCTTGTATGTGCAAGATATGTTCTGTAATAATTGTTTCTCAAAGTTGCATAACGTTTCCCTCGCAGAGTGCATCTGTTAAAAATCTGGCACAGAGGTTTGAGGGGTGAGGATGAAGGGACATGAGTTGTCTCCTATTTGTCATGTTACAAAAATATTGACATGATTCTTACACTTGTTAACATCTTTCAAATAATCTTCCTTCAACACCTGAGCACGCATGTAACAACCAACTAAGTTTTTGCCAGCAAAGATTAAGACAAGGTTGTGAAGGACTTCTAGGCATAGGCTAGTGAAGTCTTGTATTTGCAGCACGGAGCTCATCATGTAGCAATCAGTAACATTTTAGGGTATATTAGCTGGGATAATCTGGCCTTCCAGCTAAGCAAGGGACTTGCTCAAATTTTACTGTAAAAATACCTAAAATAACTCAAAAAACCTTTGTTTTTCTCAGTTATTTTTGCAATGCCCTTTGCTCTTTCTACACGAATGAGCCACAAATAACATTATTCCAGAAGGCTACAGCTTACAAAACTGCTTTGTAGTCTCCAAAGGTCAATTATTCACTGCATGCATCAAGCAAGGGGGGGAAGTAGTTTTAATAAGCATAAACTAGCTAAAATTGTTCAAAAAAGAAAAACTTAGAGGGACACAGTTTTTTTGCCAAAATGTTCTATGCAAATATACATTAATCAGGCAGACACAGAGGTAGTAGTTGCATTTTCAAAATGAACAGTTCAGAAAAGAAGATAAACATAACGTCTTAAGAATCAGCAAATATGGTTTAAAACAGAGAACAAGCAGATTGCAATTCCATTTTACTGAAGAATAGGTACAGGAAGAGCATATTACCTCTTTCTCACAGTTGGAGTTAAGGGTAAGCATAGCCATCGGGCTGTTGGGCGCACTGCTTCCAGTTCCAGGTGGCATGACATGATCACCGGGCTGGTTTGGACATGGCAAGCTCAGGGCTTGGTTGGCATGTTTATTTGCTAGAGTGGTAGAGAGGTACTGCTTTACCTGCTGTCGCTGGGCTTGCTGAATGTGGTACTTGGTTGGATTCTCAAGGTGAGTCTGCACCTGTACAGCACAATTTTAAAAGTGCTTTATTGTTTTACAACATCATTATACGTGCTATCGATTTGAGCTATGCATTTGTGACATATATACCAGCTAAGCATTTGACTTAAAGTACAAACCTGTGCAGCTCCAAGGAAGTCAACAGCGCTTCACTACTTCATATTCGGTGGCAAGAAATCAGTTTATGACCTAGCGTTTCAATAACTGGCTCATTAACGGTAAATCAAGAAGTTCCACTTATTTTTCTACAACATGAGATTTCTCACTTAAGACCAATGCTCAGGTTTCCCAGTTTATACAGATACTCCATAACAGACGGTTCTGCATTCAGCTACGGGACATTTAATTTTCGCTAAAATATGGAGAAACAAGTTGTACTGCAGGACTCATTTTACTTGTTAGTAGCTACCAATTAAAACCAAGTAGTATGGATTGCTATCCTTTATCAGATGTCAAGTAAACAGAGATACCAAAAGGTTCGTTGCTGGTTTTTTAGGTTTTGGTTGTTTGGTTTTTTTAAACTAACAGTTAAAAAAAAAAAAAGGAATACACCTTTTTTTTGTCTACAAATTACTTATATCTCAGACATATGCTCTAAATCATATACAAATAAGACAGCCTGTTTACAAACACATTATGCAAATAAGATGCAAGAAAAGAAGTGTTTCAGTTCAGATCAATCACTGTCCTCAGCAACAGCTATTTTTGTATTTAAAATAAGCTTTTCAGTACTTAGAGTTTTTTTCTATACAAAATATGAAAAACCTCATACCGAACTCTTCTTGCGCACCTTAAATAAGCAAGAGAAGAAAGGCAACTTTTTTCCATACAAAATTTTCACCGGTTCCTAGAAACTCTTTGTCATCTTTCTTTGATCATTAACGTTTTTACCAGAAGTTATAAAACAAACGGAAATATAATAATACTCTGAGAAGTTTTTTTGTTTTAAAACAGTTCCATTAAAGTGACTTTTGCTGTTACAAGTGACCACGTATGTCCCCCCACTTATTGTTGTGGAAGAAATTAAATAAAGTATACTAGATACCAGAGGAAAAGATTTCAAGTACACTGTAAGCCTTCTTAGCAACAGGTTTTAAAATAAGTCTGCAATAACAACTCACCTGATAATGACTATACTCAAGCATTTCCAGAATACTACTTAGAGGTTGCAAGAGAAGCGACTGCAATATCCTTTGCTCTATGCTACTCCGGTTTGAGGGATTCACATATGGAAGCACCATAAACAAGCTACCCCAAAACAGCAGAAGAAATTTGAATGCCACTGCTCAGACTTATAGTAACCTACGCTAATTAGCCACGCATGTAGAGAAACAAACAGTTCACACAGGGGCTCTTCTTGGAAGCTATGCAAGTTCAGCCCTAAATATTGGTATTATTTTTTTTTCCCTGGCTTTGATGTCATGCTTTTTCACAAACATAAAAGGACCTTTTAAATGATGGGTTATCAAAGTCAGATTGACAGTTCGCTCTAGGCTAATTTGCTATTAATCTTTCGTTCCAGTTGTGCTAATAGACAATGGTATTTTTCTTTAGCAGTAAGGTTAAAAGTTTTTAAGTACAGAGTAAGAAATAACCAAACAAATGCTTTATGAGCCTAATGCATGTCCCCTGGCAGTGGGGTGCACTGGATAAACCCACAGGGCTACACAGTCCTGTCCTCAGCTTCCAGGCGCCGCAGTCCACCGTCCTGCCCCACACAGCCCCTGGTCCACCCAGGACCTGCAGCTGAACACGAAGGCTTTGAAAAAGCTCTACCATGACCTCAGCCTTCCTGGTGCTCCAGAGCCCATTAATTCTGTCTCAGTCTATAGCTGGAAGAAGTTTTCCAGTTCAGGAATGGCTGATAATGAGCTAAAGCACGTCCCCAACGCATTTATCTGCATTTGTACACTGTCACGGTACTGTGCACAGTCCCTTCACCTTCCAGAACTTAATTTTTTTCTTTCTATCTAACTTTGTGATAAAAGCCTATACTCAAGCACAGGCATCAAAAGCTGCTCAACTTGCATTATTTTCCAAAGTCTCTGCTGCACAGGGAAGCACACTTAAGATAGTGTTTCTATCTAGAGAGTTTAATCTGATTTGTTGCACTAAATCACAAGAGAACACAATACAGAAGTCTGCAGTGATAAGTACAGCACCTGCTTTGTCAGTCCCAAGTTGCGTTATCAATTTTTCCATCACCAGCGGTAAGAGTTACACTACCCAGATAATTCTATTTTTCACTTAAATTGTCATGTTCTGAGTAGATAAAAGTTATCAGGAAACGACTTATTTTCGTAACGCTTACCTTTGAATATGTTATTTTAAAAACAAGCCCTACTTGTCTGACAGAATTTGCACATTCCTTTTCCTCCGCTGGCATCAGATACCACAGCTGTTCTCCGTGGACCCTGCCAGGGCGACGGGATGGAGCAAAGCCTCTCCTCTCTGCACCCATCTCCTACCCACCCTCCACGCTCCCAAGAGAGAGACCAGCACAATTCCACCATCCACATCTCAACTGTGCATCATCAAGTATGACATTATTTATAATATACACTACTACACTGACCTGACTCCACTACATGTCAAGTTTTGAAACACAAATTGCCTAATTGACATAGGATTTTTGTTGGCAAAACACATACTTATTTCACAGGAACATACTCTCCCCGAGATTTTGTTTTATTATCCTGTAGAATTGTTATTTTGCTACTCCATAATTAATTTTTTTTTAATGGGCTGTGCTGCCCTCAGTATGCCAGGGAAGGCGAGGGAAAAAAAAAAAAAAAAGTTGTGAACATTACGCAAAGAAGCTGCATTCTTTTCTCAAACTTTGAAGTTGCAGATTTCTACTCAATACAGAAGTGTAACTATTCTCTGAGAATTTTAATGTTGCTGAGAAGTGCCTTGTCTTTGGTACAGGGCAACAGATTTCAGCTGCAGTTCAGAAGCTACTGTCTGCTTTTTTCATTTTTTCCTTTTTTGGGGGGTAGGGGGAGGGAATCTTCCTTCCTCTGCTCACCCTTACAGTGAACGCAACAGCTAGATAAACATTACTGCATATTTGTGTGCAGCATAACTTCAAAGGCAAATTACAATCTAGTCTGTGCAATTCCTGACACACCACACGGTCACTCTGGTTGACAGAAAAAGGTATATCCTCCTGGAACAGAGTTATCCAGTAGACCACGTTTTCATGGAGAGTCAACTCTTACAACACATGGGCAACAACTGACTCTGAGGAAATTCATTTACTGTCAAGTGTTTGGGCTTCAAATCAGTGGCAGCGGAGAAGATGCTCTATTGCCTTTAAAGAAAAAAAGACTATCGGAAGAACCATAGCCATTATACAGGAGATATGCACAGTTCTCCAAGGATGTGTCACCTTCTCACATAAATCCAGTAGTGAACCGAAGAACACAGAGAACTGCCTTTTCCATCATTAAATTGCTCCAAAATGATGCAAAGGAGAGATTCAGCGCCTGAACATTTCCTTTTAATCCACAGCTGGTCAAATACACTTTCACATTCAAATACAAGAACATACAATTATTCTCCAAATAGAGGAGAATGCCACATAACTGTTCCCACCGTGTATGTCAATGCAACAAGGACATCACACAGCATGGAAACAGCTTCACACACATTCCTTCCTGGACAGATGTACTGGTTTCAACTACCCTTGCTCTGGCCAAGTGTGAGGCTCAACAGGTTACACAGAAGGCATCTGAGAAACTTCCATTTGATTCTTCGTTGTCTCACTTCCAGCCCTCTTGAACTGCCTTATGAGCTCCGTCATTGAAACCTGGTGGGGACTAGCTTTACAAACTCGGGCTTTTTCTTGAGATTAACTCTGTCTTTGGCTTAGACCATCCTTTTCTGCAGCCTCTCAAAGAGAGCCCAATTGTACCTGCTTGGGCAAATGTCCCAAGATGTACCAGTCGTAGTTAGCCTGCAGCTAAGCCATAAAGCAGTCTTATTTTTTGACAAAATATCTCACAAGCAAAGAGCTGCAAAACCAATCCTAAAATGAAATTCCACTACCACAAATTTGAAACCATGAATAAAAGCCTTTGACATAATTAAGATCTATTTTTGGTCCTCAGCCCCCTCTTGCCTTTGGGATGAAGAATAGTTCTTGTTGTTCTTCCAAATTCATGAGACAGAGAGTACACCACGAAAATTTATTGGTTTGGATATACTCCTTAAGAAATGCAACTGAATGGGGACATGCAAGAAAAATGGAACAACTTGAAATTGAATCCTCCAGATCTCCAACCTTCTATCTCCAGGAATCTGAACCCAAACTTTGCTGTAACATTAAAACATTATATAAACTGAGTAGAACACTGGGTTTTGGGCATCTGGGTATTAGCAAGCAAGAAGTAATGCAAGTATCATCTGCAGAACTTTGGAAATTATTTAAGAAAAGATGGTAAAACCAGCTAAATTTATCACACCATAGCAACAAAAGCCTTCAGCTACAAGGAACTACAGATCAAGGACGGCCAAGTGGCAGCCTACAGCCTGGGCTCAGCAAAGAAACACCTGGAGGAAGGCTGTACTTTCAATTTGTATTCAGGTGCATTTTCAATTTGCTTGGTTATCAAGGTTGTGCTTACACAGGTAATACAGAATAACACTGTCTCTGAAGTAGAGGCCCAGAACTGGTTTCATGCTAGAACAGCCTCCAATGCCAACTCAGCAGCATCTCCACTAACCTCTGTGGGCTGGCTCCACACAGTTGGAACTGTCACAGCATCAGGTTCTCCTGCCCTATCAATTTCTTGGGTCAGTGATTCAAGTTCCATCCGTTCTTGCCATGCTGACACTGAGTTAGTATGTTTTTTCTGAGCTGAGGCACTGAGAAAAGTAGCATAAAGAAATCAGCTTGACTGCATCCTTATGTAACCCAGCTTAGACCCTACAAGGCTGAGCTGGGCCGGAAAAGTTTTGGATGGAGCCACGCTGATTACTCAGCATTCGTCCCTCGCGCTCTGGAGTATCCTGGAGAACAACGTTATCTCAAGCAGGAGAAAGGTTTTCTCATACCTTCACTAATCTCAACATCTGACTGCTAATTCCAGTGCATACATCCAGTTGAAGTATCTGAGTAGGGGAAAAACAGTTCCTGAGAAGCTGCCACATCACAGAAACAATAGTAAAAACCCATAGACTTAGAGCAGATTTTTCCCAGCCCTTGGGTGTGGCATCAATCAAGCAAACATTTAATCGATTGCTTTCACTAGCTTTACACACAGACCAGTGGGAATTTTAGGTGTAATAATAATCCTTGTATTATATTAGACATCAGTCACAGGACTCCTGAGTAGACCCACATACTTCCGTCAATTTGAAAAACTAAAAGTGTTTCCCGTTAAGGTGATTGGGGGCTTAGGAATTTAAACACAAAGCATAGCTGTGTGCTTAAGCACAAAACATACGGCTCAAACAGTTCCTCTGTATGAAGCCAACACAAGCAACTGAAACAATACTTCTGATACTTGCTCCTCATGTCAAGTCTTGCTGGGAATCACTCAGACTTAATTTACTAATAACTTGCTAATGATAGGAAGAGCTTGGAACAGTGTTACATGGCAACAGAGCAATGCACCCCACTCCCAGTGGGTACACATGGACCAAATCCCTTTTGTAGAGGCATACAGGAGAGTTCAGTCTTGGGTAGGCACAGGGCAGGGAAGACTATTCGCTTGGCCAATGCGTTTTGCACAGTGCAATCCAGAAACTAAATGGTTAATGATTAAAATAATGGGGAACTTATACCAGAATAAAAATCAGTAATTAGTTGTGGCTTTACTACCAATCATCCTTTAGGAAAACTTCAAGTTCATAGAACCACAGAATCATTTAGTTTGGAAAAGACCTTTAAGATCATAAAGCCCAACCATAGCTGGAAGTTGATTAATTGCTGTAGGATCAAGCTTTGACCCACCAGTACTTCTGGATGAAGGTAACTAGGCTAAGTTAGTTGGCCTGTGTTATTTATACACTTATGAATTTGTTGATGCACGGGTTTGAATTGTTTGAAATGGGTAACTGCAGGAAGCAACACAAGATATGCTGGGTTTGTGCTTAAGAGTATTTCTTCAAGGTAGAACTCTACTTACTGGTTTTGTCATCTCAGTTACTGTTTAAAATCCCAATGTGTTACTTGTTACATCTCCAAGCACCACTGCTTTCAAAACTTCTCTTACAATCCAGGGAGAAATAAAAATTTTTTAAAAAATTTTAAAAAAAGTCTTATTTCAGTGTGATCACAGAATAGTTTTGTATGAACAGTCTTGGGTGCTGCATTATAAAAAAAAAACAAAAAAACCCAAAAACCCAAATGAACAACAACAACAAAGAAAACCACAAAACACCAAAGTTATAAAACTCTGAAGCACTTAATAGTTGTTTTACTGGTCTTTCCTATAACTATTGAACGAGTTAACATGCAATTTCATTGCCAAAACTTTTGCAGATATCCAGACTACTACTGGTTTACTCAAGTTCCCACAACATTCACAAGAAATTAAGAAAAGGCAACCAGGCCAAGCAGAAAAACCACCAGGAAGACAAAGCATTAAATGAATTTGAAGAGAACAAAGCAGGACTTGTCCACCCTGAGGACAGTGACCATCTCCTGTGCAGGTCTCCTCATTCCCCTGGTCCAGCCACCTCCTGGCCCCAGGACTTCCTTCACCGCCTCTTGATCTTCCCCACTTTTCATCTCCTATCTTTTTTCACGGCAGATATCACATCCCCATCTCTTCTCACCCCCTCTGGCAAAGGCCACTCCAGAGCCTTTCGCCATCCCTGCGCCACGGACTCGCCATGGGTCCTGCCCAGACCCAGCACCATGCTCAGCCTCTGCCACGCTCAGGCCTAGCTGCTCAGATGGGAGCCATCTGTGCAGCCAAAACAGCTTTCCTCCTCCCATTTGAGCTTACAGGGCACACCACCTGTTTCCCAGCAAAAAGTGAATTGCTAAGAACCAGGACACGGAGTTAAGCAGTGGAGACCTCCTTCCCATGCATGCAAAGCTGAAGATGTCCCAAAACCTGCGTTGGCGCAACACAAGTGACAAAAGGCCATCATGATGCCAACAGCTCTGGGCTGCCCCACTCTTCTGGCCCCCACGAGCTGGGAAGGAGCACATTCCCGTTCCCCAAACCACACAGAAGGAGATTCTTCTCATCAAAAACATCACTGAACTTCCCTGTGAAAGTAAAGCCAAACCACTTAATGCTTCATTTAAGCAGAGATAGACTTGGGCACAGGGGCGTATCAGAGATTTACAGACAACAGCTAACCAAGTGGGAAGACGACTTTTCCCCCCACCCCCACTTTTTTCTTCCTCAATTAAAAAGACCATTTGTTTCAAGTGAATTGCCTTAGGACTTACAGTTTATAATTACAAATAAAATACTTTTTGGTTAGTTTTCTCGGTTCAATAGAACTTTGTGTTGCTTAGACAGCTAAATGTCATGGGATTTTTAAGAAAGGTTAAAATTCTGTGTCATTTAACAGTTAATGGTACCCAAAGAAAAACGATAAAAAACCACACCCTGAAGTGTTTTGTAAGGACTACAGGCTTCAGCTGAGTCTACTGCAGCAAAAAGCCTGTTCAACATGCTAGTCCAGGACTTCAAAGCTGCTTTTTAAAGCTGCTTCGACCCATCATTTTCAAGGATAAAAAACCAACAGTAGCAGCAACAAGTTGTTTTCTAGGACTTTGAATAAAACCAGAAAGCTGTATAAATAGATGTCTATCCTTTCAGGCTGGGGGGGGAGGATATCTGAGGAGAACGACATATGACAAAGATAATCAATTAGTGCCTCTTGCATTGAGTGATCTATTTTCCTCAAGTCTTCTAAGCCAGGTTCAAGATTCTGCAAGTCATATTCACCACACCTTGATCCACTAAGTCTGAAAATCCTGAAGACCATAAACTCCAATTATTTCATTAAAATATTCAACATGGGTTCATTGCAAAGCCAGGAAGAACCCTTCTACCACCCAACTTGAAGCAATCCAAATAACCAGCCACAGAATGGTTTAACTCATTCTCAAGGACATTTTCCCATATGCTGCATTCAAACATTAAGCAACGGGATCGCATTTTTTTCCCTGAGGATGACAGTGGCCTGAAGTAACTTTGCACGAGAAGTTCAGTCCTCTTGCTTTCTGAAACCTTTCCAGTCCTCCAAGATGGAACAGCTACCTCATCTGAAATGTAATCAAAATTAAGTTGATTGGGTTGTGATATATCATTCCCCATAGGGTCACTGTGAATTTAGTAATAGATAAACCTAGTCAGTAACTTCTCCAGCTGCCATTCTCCCCTTCTCTCCATCTTTTCTAGAGCATATTTACCCCTTTCTTTTATTCCACAACCCAGGAAGAGTGGCCAGAAGAACACCGACCAGAAAGCCCAAGAGCAGAAAAAAGGTGAAGAGTTATTTATATTGACTGGGGAATGACAGGCAGGATGAGTTGATTCCAGCACTTTATCTTAGGACATAGCCAACGCAAGGAAATGACATCAGTTAGCACAATAAAACTCCCCGGTTAATTCATTCATCCAAAAAACCCTCTGAACTTGAAAATCAAGGCAGGTACAAAAAAGTTACTTAAGATCCGGCATCATGATTGCAGTCTAAGTGGACGTAACAGTCAACTTCAAGCACAAGTAGTTATGAAAAAGGCACATTGTACAGAAGGAACACCATTTATACAACTAGGGGTTGTTTTGCCCATCACTAAAACTTCCTCTGTGTAACATGACTTTTTATCCAAGGGAAAGACATGAAGCAGACAAAAAGAACAAAGTTTTTGTGGATTAGTATTTAGAAACTGTGCTTTAGCTATAGAAGCACATGACACAAGTATCTAAGGAGGTTAGCCAAATTTGCTTAAGGCGACAGAAACTGATGTAATTTGCAGGTTAGTGGCATGCTAGCTGCCATTCCACAAGTGTGGCTTTCAGACAGGATTCAGTCCTTTGAAGTCTTGCATTTTTTTTGTTAGGAAACCAGCATTTCAGCTGTTTACTTGCCAACACACATGCCATAAATATTTATTTTACGCAGTTACTGAGAGGCTACCAAAAAGCATCGCAACATTTTAGGACAGACAAATAATTGACTTCATAAAATCTCAGACACAAATCTTTTGCCATGATTTCACCTATCCCAGGCGTTTTGAAGCGTGAATATTTTATGACTAGCAGGCAACAATATGAGCCAGACAACTGCATCTGACAGGCAAGTCTGAATTACAGTACTGCCATGGTAGAAAGCTTAATTCAAGCACCTCACGCTTATGTCCTCTTCTGCCATCCTCCTCTCTCATAAGGAAGCTGGGCAGCACTTTCATTGGCACTACAGGGTTTGAGATTGCTCACAGTAGGACACGAATGACTCTACCTTGTAGGAATTGTCAGAGATAGATACAAAGTTGCTTCCAAAAAGCTCTCTTGCAAAACCTGGCGTAGAGATATGAACTCAAGAGGGAGCAGAGTCATAGATCTACAGACATTTCAGCTGCCCGAGAGCCCAAAGCCAGTACAGATGGTCTGAAGCCAATTCTGCTCACAGCTTCCCCTTGCAAAGCCTTTCACAGCCCAAACATAGTCATCTGTCCTTCCTACAGCCCAAGCAACACCAACACAAGATTTACCAGACCGCTCTAACACAGTTCAGTATCGACTTGAAAGAATTGCATTAGAGAGGCAAAAGTATTTGTCCAACCTTATCTTCCTCCTAAGGTTGCCAAGCGTGGTGTTAGCCAGTGCCAGCTTTGACTTGCAGTCACATATTTAGAGCCTGAGCAAGACTATCAGTTACGTTTCACAGGGGTTACTAATCTGGCCACCATTCCAGCCCTCAGTAACCCCTGCTAGACCTGCATGATGGAGTATTTCCAGGTCTCTGGTTCACTGCAATCCTGCTGGAAAAAAATGGTGTCTTAATGACTTCATTCAACTGCATTTCCCATGGCAGGGAACTGGTGCAGAACACCAACCTTCCTCTCCAGCAGAGCCTTGACAGGTCAGACTACTACTTAAAATCCCAGCAATCTTCATATGTGCAAAGGATTTAGAGATTCTGGGTATATTTCTAGAGCCCACACCTGAGCCAGCATGGACTTTGCTATATAAAAGGAAGAATATGAGTTTTTCCTCAAGTCCTGCAACATCCCAAGGAAACAGTTTCCACAGGTGAGAAGAAGCATCCTTCGCCACACCTGGTTTTTGCTCAGGCTGCTCATTGTCGCTCACTTGTCAAACATGATGAACACAAATGGGACTGGGTAAAAATAATGGTATCTTTCATAGAAAATGAACAAAAGAGAAAACAGAAATCAGTTTCATACAAGATGTTGAGTAAAAAGTTAACAGAGGTAAGCTTAAAACAGAAGGAGAGACAGCACATGCTGACTTTAAAATAAAAATCCTTATTACAAACTTCCTAGAGACATGGCGTTACCCACACACAGAATGGGACAGGTTGTTTGCTTGTCCAGACTTTAGTAAATAAAATTCAAGAAGTTTCAAGTCTCCATGCCAAAAGCAGGTTTAATGCAGTAAATCTACTTTGTCCCTGCAAGGACTTGTCTTAATCTGTGTCATGCAACACTGACTTTTCACAGGTGAAATTTAAGCTAAAATAGGCTATTTTGCCCAAACTGTACATAAAAAGTATAAGAAAGGGAAAAAAACCCAACCCATTACTTTTATAAATTTAAAAAACTCATAACTTCAACACCGGTCTCATTTGTCACTATGAGATTTGTGAAAGGTTGCTTAATTTTTCTAGCATATGAGACACAGTTTTGAGCCAAGATAACTTCCAATGTTGAGGAATGTAATCTTCAGCACCTTGGGGCTACGCAAGAAGTGAGTTTGGTTTAAGTCTGTTAAACCCACAACGCTAGCTTGTGAGAAAGAATTGGTGTTTAGAATATTGCCTGTGGGCTACTGAACTATTTATTTACAAAAATTCAAGATTTAGCACTGAAACACAAGATAGGGAGAGAAATATAAAGACGGCACTAGAGCAAAAGATATCAAATGCTCAAAAGCCACAAACAGAAACAGTTGTAGCTTTTATTTTAAAAAAAGAGAAAGATATCTGTAAACTCAAATGCAACTCTTGGATTATTATATTCAAGGGAAAAAACCACCCCACTTTGGAGGCACACTGCACATCAGCAGGACATCACAGAATAGTCTGGGTTGGAAAGGACCTTTAAAGGTCATCTAGTCCAACCTCTACACCTTGTTGCATACTTGTCTAAAGACATCTACACTTGTTGCATACTTGTCTAAAAACGATCTAGGTGAAAGACTGCTACACTCATTGTTCACATAATTACACAGGGACCGTGAGGTTGGCAGCATGTTCTCAAGGTCACTTACAAAGTACATATCAAGAACATGCCACTAATCACGACCCAAATGTGAAAACATAAATACACCAAACCCAACCAGTGCATGCTGGAACAGTTTGGCCTGCGCATCTGCTGAAAAGCCTTCCTACTGAAACTTTTAAAGAAATGTCCAAAAATAAGAGTGAAAATAATTTTGAAAGGACCATTTATTTTAATAAACCACTTGGCAACACACTGGCTACAGCACAAAGGACACTTGGTCTGGAACATGCCTGTTTTGAGGCTATCCACTTTACAGCAAATATACAGTGCCAACAGAAGAAGTTAGCAAGAGAAAGAAGAATTATTTTTTTTAATTCAAACCAGTCTTACACTGTTAACATGCCCTGAGCTTCTACATGTCACAGTTGCTTAAAGAATTAGAAAGAACTTAGCTGGGCTCTACACCACTTTGCCTCCAGCCGATGATGTCTCATGTCTGCCCCAATATGGAAGGCTTGAATAAGCAGAAGAATAAAGCAGTCTAGATACATCCATTTTGTTCACGCTTCTAATATGATCATTAGACACAGCCTAAAATAATAATAAATTGCCGACTTCATTTAAGTGAAGGAAATGCAAGCTGGCTTACCACCAAACTCCTTGATTTTTATCCTTCTGCTCAACGAGCTGTGATGTTATTTATGACTGTATTAAAACCTACTGAGTTATAATAAAACAGTTTCAGTACCTCAGAGTGCTTGATCATCATGTTCGCTAATGTAAGATAATCCAAGTCACCTTCATGCAAACTCACCTGGCTATGATCTGAAGCATTCTGCTAAATACCAGAACTCAGATTTTTTGGGAGACTTTGGCAAGCCACAAAGGTGGGTACACTCCTTGTACAGGGTGGCAAGCCACCACTCTGGAGGAGCATTAACTCACAGGATCAAACTGATGCCACAGAGCATCAAAACTGAAAGCCAACGCGGCCAGGGTTACTTGTGAATGGTGGTGGCTCTTCCTAGGGAGTACGGTGCTAATGTCTGACACTTCCATTAAGCAACATTACATCTTTTATTTCCTGACATCTCACTCTAGATCTGCTACAGCAGACATCACAGTAGCCACAAGAGATTAAAGGTAACAACAGTAAGAAACTAAGTATGTTTATTCCACTCTAATTTTAAACCCAAAACCCACAATGAAATGTAGTGTTTTAGTTATTTCTTAGCTAAAGGAATGTTGCCGTAATACTTCTGTAACACAAGGACATATTTAAGGCAAATAGCCATTAGGTTGCACGACCTCACCTCTACACCCCATGATCTTATTCTGACAACAGTCAGACAGTAGCTATCCTCTGGCTCCCAGAACAAACAAGACTGACATCGGCTCATTTATTAAAAAGGATGCCAACATGTCGGTCCTTTTAAGATCTCAGGCCTTACATACATAGAGATATAGCATCACGATCTATTTTATACTTAGAAAAACAACATCCAGCCACTCGGCCATTTTTGTAACCTTCTGCACACCTGCCCCTCCATGTCTTCCAGACATGAGCTGTTGAAAACCCTTCTCCTCATGTTATTTCACAGACGGTAGGCAAAATAATTAATTACACTGTGAAATGAGAAGCTCCTGTCCCCATAAATGACCCTCGACCAAGCCAGAGGATGCTTGCAGGACCATCACTCAAACTGGTGAAATCTTTTCACAAAACCCGAGTTAGCTGTCAGTAGCCCTGTTTATATCGCAGTTGTAACAAAAACCTGCAGTCAGGATCATTATTTCAACAGATATTGCCCAAGCATGTTCCTTATCATAAAGGCTGTGAAAAATAGGTTATATAAAGAGATGGTCTAAACTTTTGCCGTGATGCTCTTCCAGCATATACACATACCCTGGCACAGCATGTGAGCACGTGTAAGACCTCAAGCCTGCAAGGGACTACAAGCTCTTGATTTTCTACTGCATGGAGTCCTACCACGATCGAGGTTAGGGCTCTTTCTGCACGACTGGAATCACATTTTATTACATGACACCAGACAAATTTCACTTCCCCAAACACCTTACAGAAAACTCTCTTCAATGGTTTCATCTGAACTTCAAAAAAGCACAAGCCAGCAACTCACCAGGAGAGGTACATTCACAAAACACAAAGACAACTGTGTGTTACCATTCTAGTTCTCCAAAGGTCAGTTGCAACTAAGAATCGCAAAGAAATTCAGAAGTTATAGTTTTGTTGGAAGATCAAAATGTCTTTTGAGAAAGAAATTCAGCATCTCCAGGCTTGGTCTCAGAAGAATCCTATTTTAAACTGCACTTGATCCATGCTAATGTAACCCTTCAATTGCTATTATAAGAACAGAACTATGTTCACAAGGGGAAATAGGCCTAGTATCTTCCACTAAAGCTCTATTTATTTGTGTAAAAAATCATGCCTCTCCGTTTTAAGACTAAAAAATACAAACAACATGACATGTATTTTACAACATACTCTCATCACTGATTGACAACACACACAAAGTTTTAGCTACCCAAGAAATAATATGGGAACGTATAACACAATTCAAAGCAACCAGCTGCTAGAGTTAGATGGATGTAATTAGAGATTAGACGTGGATTAACTAGATCCTAGCTCAATCTTCCCCACCTTCCTCACCCTTTTTTAAACCTCAAGTATAAACCCATTTTAGCATATCACTACTTTACAGGATGGAATAAATATTTTGAGAGATCGTAATGCTTCAAAAATGCAAATAAGCTCACACTGAACAGAGTTTATTTTAAATGAAATAAAGTTTGAACAGAGGAAAAGTAAAAGTTTGCAGTTTTTTTGGCATCTGCCAGGAGCCAGAGGAGGTGCCAGTACAGCCATAACAGCAAACAGTGGGGTTTGACAATGGCAAATACAGTTGCAGCCGATCCCAAGGACACCAAAGCCAGCTGTGCATCCTCAAGCAGCACGATGCAAGATGTGGGACCCCAAAGGGGAACAGTTCAGAACATTATATGCATTTCAAGCTGCTGATCTCAGACCAGTTCTAGCCTGCTCTCACAGACTGAACTCCCAGTAGTGGCTGAATAACATGAGGGCTTCTCATTCAATTTCCTCTGACAAGAATCTATTTAGTACCCATCAATAGCACTGGGCAAAAGTAAGCGAACATACAGTAAGTGTCAGCAACTGGGAATATACTTCAAATTCACATTACTGCTCCACACTAATGGCAGAGCTGGCCTGAAGGTGTCGGTCCTGATGTCCAGCTGCTCGCTCCCGCCCTACCACATCTGCTCGCTGCTTTTATCCCTCAGTTATGCAGGTACGGCTGTTTGCAGGGCTACATTGACCCAGGCAATTAAAACCACTACACTGATTTTTTTTTTTTTAAAAAAGTCACCTTTCCAAAACCAAACCTTTTTTAAAAAAAATCTCAGACTGCCTCAGTAGTGTCACATAATTTTTAGTGTGGTCCCAGAAATGCACGTATTGGGGCAACCACAGGGGCAGGCTGCAAGGGACGTCATCAGCCACCTCTGCTGCCACAGTCAATGTACCATGGAACCGTACCCAAAAAAATAAAAATGGGTACAAATACGGAAGTGATTAACAGCCAAAGCTGCTTCGCGTTACCCCATCTGGTGGCCTATTGCTTATATACAGCTGGCAGCAATAGCTACTGAGGCCCATTATCTGGAATTGCAGCTACTAGAGAAGAAAATGCAAACTTGGATTAACTGTGTTCCTCTAATAGTTACCTGTCGTTATTCCCTGGGTCCAGTAGCAGTCAGCACACTCCTCACTCCGCATCTAAAGCGGAGCGTCTAGACACTGCCTGCTCAGATCACACAGAGCCATCAAGACCTGACTCAGTCCTCGCAGCCTACTGCCTTTAATCAAAGCAGATAAATGGCATTAATAAATTTTCTTGAGGAAGGTGCAAGTTCAGAGAGGAGGGTTTTCTAAGGATAAGTCCTGCGAACAGGCAGGAGCTCTGGCTGGAAATTTTTCCCTTGTTCCTTACATTAAACACCACAGGGCAAGGCAGAAGGCAATTCTGAATGGTGACCCACATAGGAAGCGGCACTTTGCACAGAGCAATCACTTATTGAATAAGCGGCACTCTAGAGTAGAAGGCACCACTTTTCTTCCCTCAAAAAGCCAACGTACATTAGGAAAGGGTAAACTCTTTTGAAAGGCCACAGTAGCGTGACTAAATACTATTTTTCCTTTTACACAGCAAACCATACAGGGTTGAACCCTTAAGGAATATATGAACTTTCATGTGAATGGAGCCCATTAACTGCCATGCAATGAATGGTGCCTATGGTCCCGAATTCATTTCCTTTTAGAAAGCCAAGAGGATAGAAAGCTTACGATTGCTACACACAAGTGCTGACTCATTCAAGGTCATTTTACCCCTTCCTTGAACAAATTGTTTCTTGGAGACCCCCGCTAACATGGTATTTCAGAAGAGTACAGCTTTGGTGGGAGTCAGGAAGCAGAACTGTAAATTAGTCAAATTAATACTATAGTACAACAGTATTAGATGGTTCAAACAATGACCTTTCAATTAGTAAGTTATGATAATACAGATGATTGCTGTATTTTTTTTAAACCGACGTCTCACTTCTCAGATTTTTCTGCTTAACAAGACAAGAATTAACTTTAAAGCAGTTCCTGAAAAGCTAACATTGCTTCGACAGCACAGCCCTCTTTCGCATGAGGCTGTAGCAGCACTAAAAGCAGCTCAGCCCGCCCCAGCAAAAACAAGCTGTCTCACCAAATGCAGGTTTATCGCTACAGCTGCCATGGGGACAGCGATACTGGTTACGGGCAACAGTCTTCTGGATCGCTGCTATAGCTGGAATAAGTCTTTCCTGAAAATATCAAACCCTCTAGATAGGACTCCCAAAACCCAGAAGAAACAAAAACACCACATGCCTAAAGAAAAAAAAAACAAGCAGAGAGAAGTCACAGCCTTAAGTAGCTAGTAGAAATCTTCTTCAAGACAACGTTTAGTTTGCTGCCTATAGGTCCTTGACAGGACCTTTACAAAGACCTGAGATAGGCAGATAGGTTGTTCTCTACACCTCAATCTTGAAATGGGTTCCTCTCAAGGAAGGGAGTATTTTTTTTAATAAGAGAATGTTCATTAGTTGCCTGTTTATATTTTCCTCTGAAAAGAACAGAAAGGTTTAATTCATAGCCAAGCATTAAGTCCATAAACTGAATTTTGATGGTTTCAACCAGGAATTTACTGGTGATTTTTAGGAAGAAAGCCTGAAATACAAGCTTTGATTCACCTCCCTTGACATACAAACTTCCTCTGAAATTAATAAATTGTTTTTGATTCCAGATCAGAATAACTTCTGGTTCAATACCACTACCAGCATATTTTAATATAACAGTTTACCGGCAAGGCCTTTCATTGTAACTAGGAAAGAAAAGAAACGTCAGTGTTAGGGAGGGAGGGAAAGATACCCTGAGACTCCAAGCTCAGCTCCGGCGACAGCTCCCAACACTGCCGTACATTCAGCACCCGTAGCACTCGTGGCCTGTGACGCTTTTTGGCAAGCGGATCTCCTCAAAAGGAAAGGATAGATAGATAGATAGATAGATACAAGGAGTACATTGCTTCAAGACAGAAAAACAGCTCTTTGAAACACTGGTTTCTTCAAACAGACAAGACACGTTCCTAAAAACAATGTGCTCATTTGGAGATACGACATAGATTCCAGCCAAGTTGGTAACAAAAAAGCTGTTGTCAGAAGCCAGAGTTTCAAGTAGGTGGGTTGCCTGAAAGCAACTAACGGCTTCTGGGTTGTGTAAGCCACATTGATTTAGAAATACAGTAATATTTACAACCTTTTTTTCCAGAAAGCCATCACATACTTCTTCAAATTATTTTTCTTTCATTAGCTCACGCTGTCTACAAAAAAATCAGGATTTGTAGCATAAAGCAGGAAGGGGGATATAATTTAACACAATACTGTTGTGTCTTACATAGCTTTTAGGATAGGGAATGTTCAATGGAAAACACGCTCCAGTTTTATCACTTAAGCTTTTTTTAGCATTCTAGTCTTACTTGCTGAGTACATTTATTACTTCTACTGGATGCCAGTAGCAGGTTTATTTAAAACAGGCAGCCTGCCTTTCACAGACTTTCTAGCAGTAATTGGTTTTTGGATGTAATAACTATTACATACAGCATTTAACTGGTTAATGGCTTAAAGGTACCTCTGGGACATTGGGTGATAAAAATAAAATACAGTAACGCAAGCAAACAACACGATTAGAATAATGTGTCAAAGCAGTTTTTAACACCTGAGATTAGCCTTCGTTGGTTAAAGGAATAACCTAGAAAGACAACTTCCCCAGCAGCTGAGAGCTTTCCCAAGAAACACACATCCTCTTGGAAGCCGTAATGCCATCTGCTGAGAGATTATGAAAGTGCAGTGCAACGACTGATGTATCTGAATGTGTTCTCAGTGCTTCCGAGCATTTCGTGTACCGGTTTAATTACTGTAATATTGATGTTGAAACGCACACTGCTCATGATCAAGTTCAAAAGGAAAAAAAAAATCTGCTTGAATTGTTACCCAAGAATTTTCAAAGAACTATCTGGAACTTCAACTATTGACATTCAGCAAGTCAAGGACACTAAGACACAGAGGTCCATAAAAAAATATCATTCTGGTACATTAAAAAGATAAGAATATGACGTGGCAAACTCAAATCACTAATTTGACATGGGCATTTTAACTTTGCAAAAACATTGGTATTGAATAGACTTGTGTTTGCCATCACTTTTTTTTTTTCATTTACCAATCTGCCAAGCATATAAAAGCAGACACGTGGTTTTGTTGGGTCACAGCGGCAAGTAAAAACCCAAGTTCCTCCAGAAAAAACACTATCCCAGGGGATGCAAAGGGGATGTATGGAGGACGAGTGAGGAGAATGTTTTCTCTTATTTGCACTGAAACACTATATCTAATTCTGCCCCAGACCATAATGATGAGTTTTAAGAGGTTCAGAAAAAAAATCTTCTAAAGGGTTCAAGATGTGGCAAGCCTACCACAAGCGGAAGGCTAGCACAGCCTGCTTTTCCTTTAGCCCACAACAGTTTCAGAAGTGTTGCAATCCGAGTCCGACATTAATTATTAAAGGTATATTTACAGTAATAGTAACTTAATTCTTTAAGTCAGACAGACAGACCTAACCATATCTGCTGGTCAGCAACTGTTGATGTAACAAATTC
The DNA here is from genome assembly GCF_000690535.1 of Cariama cristata. Lineage (NCBI taxonomy): Eukaryota > Metazoa > Chordata > Aves > Cariamiformes > Cariamidae > Cariama > Cariama cristata. Next base: position 25,670 of record NW_009636142.1, read on the forward strand.
AAACTGAATGCTGCCATACAGAGAGTGTCTCCCAGAAAAGTTCAAAGGCAGCAGTGTATCAATGCAGTTCTAGACTGATACTCTCATTTAATTTCTGAGTAATGCTATTCCTACCTAGAAAGAAAAAGAAAGAACGTTGCATGAATATTTTTCTAAGCAAATACAAACCAGATGAGTTCTATCCCCAATTCAAGGGCAATTTCCACTACAAGCACTGAACAGATGTGTTACTAAAATGCATCATTTTGCTCAAAGAACAAGACATGAAGCTGGCACATATTTCCGAGAGATAAAGGGTTAAAGCAGTTGCCCATTTCGTCAACTGGAGGACTACTACTATTGTAAAGTCCGTATTCAGCTGAATTCCATCAGGCCATGCTTTCTTAACACAATCTGACATGTACCTCTTCAAGATCTTGGATTTTTTTTTCTCCTCTCTGTCTCTCAGTAGTAGACACTTGGGATAAATACACCCAAAAAGCCAAATGGTAATCCAAACACAAAGTAATATTTAATTATCAAGTTGAGGAGATTGATGATGGGACTGAGTAATTTCTTTCTTAAAAAACGAAACAAAACACACTTCCCAGGTCCTTTACAGACTACACAATACTGGTTTTTGTTTCAAGTTCATAACTTGGCACTTAAAGTAGTTGATAATGAACCAGCAGGCATTATTTTAAATCAACCAGTTTTATTAAATGAGCCAGAAAGGAAAGAGGCAGGGCTAATTACCAACATTCCTTGATGAATTACCTAGCGGTGTGTGGTAAATCTTCGGGCGTCTTTGTCTTTATCCCCAAATTTATCCCTTACTTATTTCTCAAGAGGTTAAAGGACATGGGGCTAATTAAGGAACCAATCCAATGACAGACAGAATCATTCAAGGTAAGGCTGGTCTTTACTCTTTCAAGCTTTTGCATCTCTGCCTGGTACTTCTTAATCTAATTTAAAAAAAAAAAAAAATGTTACTGCTGGGGAGGGGGAAGAAAAGTGCTAATCTTGTCACAGTCAGGCAGGTTGAAATTGCCATGCAGTGCTGGGCAAAATGCTACATATTTGTAATTTAGCCAATAAGAAATTCCTTAAGCCTCTCTTGAATGGCAGGAATGTCTCCAGCTTGTCACTTTGAATTCATTCACTACACAGGTTCAGCGTCTCGGAGCATAATGCTGCCAAACTAGCTGAAGAACTGAAATATTTGCAAGTACACATAATACTGAAAGATTACTTTAAGCAGATCTGAATTTTCACATTTAAAATTTAATGTCTATCAAAGGTGTCAGCAGAGGCCTCCCTAGACCTCCACCCAACTCCCCCGCTCTCCAGCACTGCGTGTGGCTCCAGGCACTATTTTCTGCCAAATTAAGCTGTGGAAGCAACAAGCACTACTGCAACAATCAGTACTGACACTCTTCATACGTCCTTGGCTCAACCAGGAAAGTGGAATAAGGTGTTCTTTAAATTAACATTGACCAAAACCAGACTTAATACAAGCTGTTAAAATCTGCTAGCTGGTGGGCTGCAGAGTCTCATCAGTGCTTTCAATACCCTCAACTAGGGGCACCTACAAATCTTTAGGAAGATTAACTCATCTTCTGCAGGTCCAAAAGAGCCACTGACACGTGGTGAACCACCATTCTCCCAAGGTCTGGTAACTCAGCCATCAGATAATACGTCTAGACCATTAAAAAAAAAAAAAAAAAAAGAAAAAAGTGCTTAGAGGCCATAACAGAACGAACTTAGCAAGCTCTCCTTAACTTTGTGGATGCCATCCTGCCAGATGGAAGACAGCAAATCCTCAAGACCACAAACTAGGGTATAAACCACCAAGAATCTTCTAAAAGGCAATCAGAGCTTGGACCTCCAGATGCTTCTATCATTTTCTGCAAATATATCCTTACTTGCTCCCTGTCACAAATGGTATTTCAAACTACCAAGTAACTACATGAACTTGCAGGGCTACAGCTCTATGATAAGTAGCAGTTTCTCAGCTACTTTCCTGCTCTGCTCAGTTACCTGTGCACCCTGCTCACAGGATCACTTGCCCAGGAAATACCCTGGCCCCCTCCAGCAGCATTAATTCAGTAGCAGCACAGTTTGTCCCTCCATTTTGGGGACATTTTATGTCCCAGTGACCACAGCTGAAGAGCCAAGATGGAAAGATCAGACATCTTCATCAGCAACAGCATTTCTCTCAAGGGCTAGGCAACACGTGTATTTGCATCCATAGGAAAAGGACATTTGGGACAAAGAGCGAGAGCAGTGTTTTGCACCAGCAGTCAAGCAGTCAGATACTTGTACACGAAAGCAGGTTGCCCCTTTGAATTCCATGCATTTTTAATGTCTAATAACCTAGGTGTTAAGCAAGAGTTTACATTTTACCTCTATGACTAACCACAGACAGCAAGCACCAGTGCTTTTTTGGGAACAGCTTTCAATCCACTGAGCAACCAAAAGATTTAAGGATACTTTTACTTACGTGAAGGCTTAGGAGACAAGGCAGGCTTTAGCAGTTCTGTAGTTAAATACCAGTTCCTCTTTATGAAGAATTTGCTGGAGGCTTAAGTTATGGATACCAGAGCCACCAAGCCTAAGTAACCTGAGTTAAATGTTCTACCTGTAGCTTACCAAGACTCGATCTGGCAAATCACTTGTCTAAGTTCTCAGTTGCAAATAAATGCCATGCTTACTTAACATACTGGCACACACTACTATCTACCATTGTCAGGTTAGATTAAATTAACTTTTAATCAGATAAGCATGTCCACAAACACACATTTGCTGTAGCAGATGCTACCACACGTTTATCTTGACATCCCATTGTTCCTGTTCTTCAGAACTGTGAGATAAGTCCCCTACACAATGAAGTTTTATGGTAATTATTATACCAAGAACACTATTGCTAACTGCACAGCCTTCCCTGCTAGGCTGGACTACATTACCACCACGGGTCACTCTCTGTAATAAGCACACTGGAAAAGGACTAGGAGGAGGTATTTTTCTGATACATGTCCATAGTCATTAACATCACTCAGAAGGCATGTTTGGCATTTCAAAAATGAAGAAATACAGGGTATCTAATGCAAAGAGCTTATCATGGTGCTGCATTTAAAATCTGAATGAACAACGGCAGGAGGGTGAAGGCAAGAGGCCAGCCTGGTGGCCTGTACCCTTCCAAGCAACACGGCTGCAGCACTGTTATTCCTGTCGACTTGGAAAAAGTTGCTGTAAGGGGAACGATGAGCACAAACTACAGCAATACGGCGCTAAGGAAGAGATAAAGGGACCCGCTCTCATATCAGTAGTGATCAGCCCACAATACTGCCGTGAGATGGGCAAAAGTTCTTGCAATAATAAAGCAAGAGTGGAAATTCATGTTCTAGGCTTCGAAAAGAAGAGGTTTCAGCTTGTTTAGGACCCCAGGTGAAAGAAGAAAGGCCACAATGACAAGACGAAGCAGTAAAGAGCTGTATTTCTAGCACCAAAAGAGCAGTTAACATGTACCACAAAGACACCAACCTAGGCAGTGCAGCAGGGGGAATCCTAAGTGTGGTCCTTAGTGGTAGAGAAATTTTTAGATGTCTAGCACATTATAAACATTATTGTATGCAGATACATTATTAACAATCCGTTAATAACAAATATTAAAAAAGTTTTTGTAGCCTATATTTCCATAAACATGTTTTTATATACATGTCATATTTTGGGATGAACTGCCCCACTAGCAAGAGCAGGCGCTATGTGGGAGCACAGAGAGGAGAGATCTTCAGCTGGAGATCAACAAAGCAGGTCTCCAGATCTCCTGGAGCAAGGGAACTGTTTGCTCACCCTCCAGAAACAAGGATAAAGGGGATGTTAACATCCTGAAAGGGACCTGTTATATCATTCGCTGGTCAGGAGACCTGTTTATATCTCATTACCTGCAAAGCATTGGTGCTTCATCCAAAAGATATGTGCACCACTGCAGGAACACGCCAGTCCACGCAGCGGACACCCACTGCGGGTTCCCAGCCCAGCCCTCGAAGTTGTACTTTGCAGCGGCATCCAACACAGCTCTCCCATCTCAGAGCCTGTGTCAAAGGGAAGCTACATTCTTAAATCCCCACGGGCAGGCAGAGGGAGGAATAGAGACATCAGAAGCCCAGCAGATTTCTTACTGGGCTATTCATTTGCTGTGACAACACTCCAGAGGAAGGAGAGGTAAAGCAACTGCATCCTCGGGAGCGTTAGCATGCAGCAGACGGGACAGAGACCATACCGTTTCACCACACAACATCCAGTTTAGGCTTCCATCAGCCCTTGTGCCATGGCCTGGTGCATCACATTAAAAACACGACAGCACAAGTGTCCTCCAACTGAGGAATGCCAACAAATAACACGAGGGCAGAGAGGCAAGAAGTGTTCACTCTCAGTTTTCCACCTTTCATCTGCTTAGTGAAACATGCAGAGGGCTGGATGTCAGCTGCCCACTGGTAATGTTTTTAATTCTGCAAGAACTGGTAATGTTTTCAGAGGAACTGATTTGCAATTCTGTGGGCCAATGCTGGCCCTGAGCTTCCTTTCCTGACTCAGGAGGATGCTCCAGTGCATCTCCTCCCATGGCTCCTTTCCTGGCTCATGAGGATGCTCCAGTGCATCTCCTCCCATGGAGGACATAAGCCTCCTCATGCCAGTCACAGTTTCTGCAATGCCACATTGTGTTTTGGGCAGGCAGGTCCAAAGCACTTCAGTGACCGTGTTATGCTTGTTCTGAACGGTAAACTTTATCCAGAAATCAGGGAAAACAACTACTTCAGTGACTGTGTTATGCTTGTTCTGAACGGCAAACTTTATCCAGAAATCAGGGAAAACAACACAAACCACACAGCATATCTACAATTCAATCTTTGTAAAGTCTCTCAATGAGCAAATAGGTAAATTCCCACTCCTCCCCTGGCCCACTTCTCTGCATTTTGGCAAGAAGTTTACTTTCTGGAGCAGTGCAAATTCTGAATAAGACTACTTTGAGACAAGTGCACTTACCCAAAAAAAAACAAAAAACAAAACAAAAAATACAAGTGCACTTACCAAAAAATAAAAAAAAAAATCACCCGAAAAAAACCAGCACAATCTTCAAAGGCAAGTCCTAATCAATGTCTCGGGTCTGACTACTTCTATCAGCAGAACTTCTCAAAGACTAACCCAAAAACCAAGTAGAAGATCTTGCAAGCCTTGCTTGGGAGACTAAGGCATGATGGCTGGCAACTTCAGCTTTTAGACTGATTCCTTGTTTTTTTCCCCTGGATCTTTCAGATGTTTCAGATGAAGCAAAACTCTTTTCCTTCTGTGTCTCTTAAAAGCATGCAATGGGTGGTGAGCCCCATACCCATACTGCTACAGTGCAGCTTTGGTGAAGATGCCTGGAGGACATTACATAAAACTCTGGTCATACAAGTCAGTGTTTCTGCCTGCTGCACAAAAAAATTCCTAACATCAGCTGCCTGGACTGACTTGGAAGACTGAAAACTATCCTATAGACGAGGCTAGGGTATCACTGCCTGTCAGACAGGGAGGGAGCTCTGCTGCTGCTGCCAGTAGCTTGGCAGGCAGGAGATAAGTCACTTTAAAAGAATCCTTCAAGTTGCTTGGTAAGAAAGGAGGCTGGGAACAGGCATGGAGGACACAAAAGACACAAAAAAGCAGAACCCAGTAACTTTGCCACATCAACAGGAGATGCTCCCTAAATAACTGTCAACAGACAGCTGCTAGGACTACAGGAGAAAAGCTAATTCCATGGTATTAAGCAGGAAGACAGTAACAGATGGAAGTCCAAGACAGCTATGGGGAAGCTGATTAGCAGACCAGCTTCACTACAAACCAAAAGCATATTCTCTCAATTTCTAATAGCCAAGGATTTCACCACCTTTAACAAGCTTAACTCCACTAGCTATGGGATTCACAGCAGTAATATTTTGCAAATGGATGACTGAGGAGCGAAAGGACTAACCTATCATCAGGTCTCAGTAACTACAGGCAGGGACCTGATGAACGACCTCCTCAAGTCCTGGGCTAACCCTGCTTACAGAGATGCAGCAACCACTTCCCAGAGATCAGCTCTGGAACACTGAAGTTGAGATCTGCAGCGGTGCTTCTGCTCCAACAGATAAGGACTCCTACCACACAAGAGATACAATCAACAATAAGAAGAACAGCTTCTTAATACCAATTAAGTATACAAAACTAAAATACACCTGTATGGAAGAAAGTAGTCTATAAAACAACCCACTGAAGACATCTTAAGATGAACTCTTTGCAAAGAAGTTAACGCTCTTAAATAAAAATATAAAATTACTTTGTACCTCAGGAATGGATCCTGATCCAACATTGATAGGGCTTGGAACCACTCCAACGATCAACATTTTAAGTTATATGCTCCTATTTCCAAGGCAGAGCAAGAAGTTGAATTGTAGCAGAAGCAAAGAAACTCTTGTGACATCTCTCTGTAGTGTTGGTCCTCAACTACCAACAGGAGATGGATGAGAAGGTGCTGAAAGATAAACCAGCCTGTACATCTGTGAAGCTAACATCAGCTCTGCAGAAGGATAACTGAAAGCCGTAACAAATCTTCCTTTTGCTATTAGATTCGAAGAGATACTATTTCAAATGCATTAGGTCTACGCCTAGTCCATCTCTTAATTAGACTGCACAAAGCAACACAGAATTTGAATTCCAACAGGTCATCTCCTGCCTTGCCAAACTACATTACTTGGCAGAGAAGTGATGCAATAAGAAGTCATTACTCAAGAAAATGAAATCCTATTTATTCATATGGCCTTGGGCATACCACACTATATAATTTGGAGATTCCTATGCAATGTGACATAGATTTGTATGTATTTCTCTTTCTTTCTGTATTGTTTCTAAATGAACATCTTGAAAAGAAATATAAAATCCAAGCTCATTAACACCTTTGGCTTCTTTTTAAAATAGTCATTCCAAACTACCATCCTCAGACACACAAGTATTATTCTCCTTCTCACACTGCGATATACAGGAGAAAGCGCAAGTCATACAACATGTGTAATAAAAACACAAAATGCTGACAAATTCAACAGGCTTGGAGTGGGGGTTTTTGATGCTAAGTTCCAAAACAAACAAAAACAACAGCAAAAACAGCTACTACATTTGGTCTTCTTTGTGAAGTAATACTCAAAAAGATCTCTTTTAAAGAAAGTTGCCTTGCAGATTAACATTTCTGAAAGTGTAAAAATCTCCTTTTTGTCCATCTCATTCTTTAAGGTCACTAAATCCAGACCATCTGGATAATAAAGTTAGCAACTTAGTTCCCTATTTATCTAATTAAAACTTCTGTACAGCTCATATGGAAAATTTGTCTACAGCTAAAAAACAACTGAAGTGTAAAAAGCAGCTGCAGGGAAATGATGTCACTCGTACAGCATTAATGCAGGCAGAGCTGGCTGTCAGCGTATCAGCACCAGGAAGATCCTGATTTATTGTTAATCTCATCTTTTGTGCCAAATAACCTATTAAAAAAAAAAAACAAACCCACAAAAAAACAACACAAACAAAAAACCAAAAGCCAACCACAAATTCTACAGAGCTTTCAGCCAAATCCTACTCTCAACTAAAGCATCAGTGGTAAATTTTCAGCAAGATCATGACTTCAAGCCTGGGATTTTGTAGTAATTTTTTTTTTTTTTGTACAGAACTGGTCCACTTTTATCAGGAAGGATAAAAGGATGAATCTTTAGCTGTTTTCCCCCATCAAAAATATAAGCAGCAAAACTACGCAAAGCAGTCTCTCTTCTCTCATGGGCAGAGACCAAGAGGACTCGGTTTTGCTAATTTTGACCATTGCTTATGTAAATGCAGGTGATGAGAGGACAGGCATCGTTTTGTCCCAGCAGGTAGCTCATGTTTCCACAACCATCACCTTCAATGCACAATTCTCTGTTGCCAAAAAGTAGTTGTTTGCCAGCTACTACTTTTAATTTACAGGCAGGACACGTTCTCTTAATTTTTTGCTCTATAGGGTTATGCATGTTGCCAAAAGATGAGTGCAGGGAAGGTGTCCTCTCTCTTTCCAGGAGACCCTCCTCCATCAAGAACAAACAGGGGACAGATAACTCTTTTGCAGTCCTGAAGGATGAGGGTTCAGGTTCAAATCTTTCGCGAAAAGTTCCCTAGCAATGCTCCAGCAGGCTACAGATTTGCATACAAATCCTATGACAAGTTAGTTCCTAGTAACCCCATTTGTAATAATCGAGCATCACCTTTAGGCTGCAGCGTCTTCTGTAGTTTGTCCCTCAGAAATAAAGTGCTGCCTCCCTTCCTCTCTCATATAAAGAAGCAATTGTAAAATGAACAATATAGACGACCGCTAATGCTTCATCAAGACATTACACTCGTTCCTTAACAGTAAAATATCAACAGAAAATAAATACTTTTCTACAAGTTTTCAGAGAGGTTTAAAAAAAAAAAAAAACAAAACAAAAAACAACCTAAAATTCACATCATATGAAGATGAAAGGATGTAAAAATGTAACGTGTTTATTTAACTAAGTGCATTACAAACAAGAAACTATTTCATAGCACCTACACGTCTGCTGGATATGAATTATAACTACGGTGTCGTAACCTGGAAACAAGTTTAACATTGTTATACACAAGCATTGTGTGTAATGCACAAACGTTAGACAAAATAGCTCTTCCCAGTCAATTCTGGACTCCTTGCTATACGCACACATGCTCAAAGTATATCATATTTCATTTTTAACAGAAACGTGTATATATACTGTCACCTTTTTGCTCCCTAGACCATAGTCAAATACGACTCCAGTGTCCCAATTAAGTATTAGTTTTGGCACTGTCAACACAAAACCATAATGCAGATTCAACAAATAAAAGCACCCTCCATTTCGTCCACAAACCCATCACATAGACTGCCTCGAAATCCTGAGCCTGCGAGTCTATTTTAAAACTAAATCTTTAAATACGTATCATTGATATATGACGGCGATGAGCAAGTTACAAGTGGATTGTAACCAAGCTCAATTACTTTATCTGGTAAGAATATGCTTACCAACTGAAAGCAGTTACTAAACATCAGAGTGTAACAAAAAGATTTACCAATAATGCAGAGCAAATAGATAACTCGTCAAAACTAATGAAAGTTTTATTTTAATAAAATATGTCAGCAGATTTCTCCAAAACGTTTTGCATTCTTTTACTTACACATTTCACATTGCCTTACTCTACTTGGACTTAACCAGCGCATGAAATTATCTCTTTTCTTATAGCTGTTCACATTTTTCCTGAGTAATTAGCAAGCTACATCCCCTTTGACAGAGGAATACTAACAAGCTCCTACAGTTTCCAGTAGGACAAGGAATCCAAAGCTACTAATAGCAAACAAGTCATTTAAGCAAAAAAGGATTACAAAGGTTCGTTGCAAGAGGCTGGAAACTCACCCGTATTTCAGATTAAGGCTTTCTGAGGAGCTCTTTTGTAATGAGTTTTGACTCCATTTTACAAAAATAGTTCATTGTTTTCTTTCAACAACCAAAATATTGATTTGGATATCTATTAATAATTTCTTCTTTTTGAAAATAATTAAGTACCAGAAAGACGGAGAAGTGTTTTCCAAAGGGAAAATGACGGAAACATTAGTTTTGTAACAAAACCTCCCTCCCAAGGTCTCAAAGCTTAAAGAAAACAAAAATCACGACTTTTTTTGAAAGAAGTTTTCCATTCTTCGCTACCGGGACACCAAAACAAGTTGCAAATCAAGCCAGAGCGCAGCTTATTTGTAAAATTTCATTGCCACAAATCCCTACAACCGCGTCCCTGTGAAATAAAGGTGGGCGTTTAGATGGGCGAGAGCTCCTAAACAAAGGCAGAGAGATCAGCGTACCTTGAGGACCTCCATGGGTACCTGGGTGGCGGGGGGCAGGCTGGTGGGGACACTGACGTTGATGGCAGGTGTCTGGCTGACGGGAACTCGCTGCTGCATGAACTGAGCTGCTTGCTGCTTCTGCTGCTGCTCCCGACGCTCCTGCTCCTGCATCTGCTCACGCATGAGCTGCTGTCGTAGCAGGATTCGTGAGGTCATGCTGGAGGAGCTTAAGGGAGGCTTGGAAGCGCCAGGATGCTCGGAATTGCTGTGGGAAGACCAGAGAAAGACAGCTCAGCTTCTACAAGCAGGATCATGGCTCCAGAGGCTGGAGCTTGCAGAATTACACTGGAACATGGGGCGGGATGGGTGAGAATATGCTGCACCAAGCAAGGGGGAATTCAGAGCCGACCTACTTCAGGTACTTAGCAGGCACATTAGGCTGCCTTAACTTGACTGCAGCTCACCCCTTCCAAACGCCAACATCCAGCCGTAAAGAGCTATTTGCCGTCTCAATTTTTATAGCAACCATCCATGAGAAAAATAAATACTTTTATAGATAGCATCAGGCACTAATATGCCTTTTTTTAAAAAGTAATAAAGGGCTGTATCCACTCTAATGATAGGTATAGATAATATTCCAGGTCTAATGATCTAGCTCAAAAATAAATGGATAAATAAATCTATCTTTCCCATGAAAGCACAACATAACAAAGTTCAGCTATTTTCTGCAAAATACAACCTTGGGGTTGGATTTGCTGGTGGCAATGCTCTTCATAGATAGAAACCAGACCTCCTCAAAAAAGAACCCAACTCCCACTTCAGGCCTACCAGCATCTTCCGAGCGCAGTGAGATACAAGAACAGGCAGAATAAACAACAATAATGGTTTTATTTCAGTCACACTTTATAAAGCATACCAGGCTGGCCTGAGCTAGCACACCGCACTGCTTCACCACCTAAGAGCTATTTCTAAGCCACTGGCAAGCAGAGCTTCTGACCAGACAGCGTGGGACAAGCCATGGGACTTTGCCATGGACTGCAGGGACACCTTCTGAAGCAACCCACCACTTTGTTAGCCCTCAGAACTAAAATCCATTTATAAGACATTTCTGCAGCATAAAGACACATCCTTTGAAGGAAGGATGTTGGAAGTGGGTAAGAACACATGACTCCATACAAGAAAGAGCCACAGTGCATATAATTCAGGATATTTGGTTTCTGATTCTGACTGCTGCAGCTGATTGCCATCAGCTCATGGAAGGAAAAAGGGCTCATGAGGCTATAACGATGCAGGGCCATGCCTGGGGAAGCCAGCAGTAACCCTCCCGCTCTAAGAGGAGGCTGCTCTTGAAAACCGCACCTCTGACTCCAGTGTTTAAGTGGTACCCACAGGATGCTGACAGGACAGCTTGCAAAGGAGTCCAGGAGCCAGCATCCCTTCCAGGTCTTGCCTGGAGGCTGCAGGTACCAAGAGCTACTTGTGCTTGGGCATCCAGAGCCATCGCTGCTGGAAGTTTTCTGGCTTTGTTTAGGACTGATGTCGAAAACAGCTTAGAGTAGAAACGAAAAAGGAGAACCTGCACTTACTTCCCCAAGAGCTCCAACTCTGCTTTTCCAGAGCACACATTTTGGGGGCAGGGAGGCAGGGGACCATCTTGCTATTTAAGACCTGTCAGGTTGAAACATTCATAGAGACACTGATCCTTTTGATAAAACAAGAGAAAACCTTTGTGGTGAAACTAATGCAGCTGTGGAATAATCGTACTAATTAGCTGCTCAAGACAAGTCATTGACTGTGATACTTGCAAAAAACACCACCCTTTCAATTAAGGGCAAAGCATTCTCACATCTAAACCCAGCGGCATGTTTCCTGGCTTGCACACTTCCAAACTGAGGAGATGCTTTATTTCCATGACCAGGATAGTTATAGACCAGTGGTCTCCCAATTTTTTTGATCACGCACCCCTACCAGGAAAAAAAAAAATGTTTGAGCATAGACCCTCAATATATGTATATTTATTTAATTATGAATTATATACACGTATTACTGAAGTGTTAATATTTTCTTCCCGCCCACTAATAATATGGCACACCCCACTTTGGAAACGACTGTAACAGATGAGAAAAAAAGTGGCACTCAAATGCTGCTTTTAAGGAAGGATTCATTCTCCTCATGTTGAGGAAAAGCTTGTTTTGTATCACACTAAGCAGGACTTTCATTTGTGTGCTACTGGCGTTTTTTACAGATACCTAATGCTGTAAAATTGGTAACCCAGCAGTTCCTCCCACCTTCTTCCATTTTGAACTGTTTCTCTGCCTACCAAAGCCAAGTATGCTGAAAATCATCTCAGAAGAACTTTCCCATATACTAAAATTTTGAGGAATGCGAGGGAGAAGGAAGGAGAAATGATTTCCATGGCATTTCAAACAGGCCCTGCCAGGAACTTCATCTCGCTCACACAATTACTGTACCTACTCACACCAACAACTCAACAACTGTCCTTACAGTTTGCTGCAGGTGACTCAGGGGTCTACTGTGGATTGAAAATTCCCAACAAAAGCTTTTGAGTATTGTGTCCTTAAAAGAAACAATAGTCCCAGAAAATGCTGTTCTGCCAAATTCTTCCCCAAAGGGCAGAGACACTTCCAGGTTTTATTTCTTTTGCAATTCTGCTCAGTATTTTAATTATTCACTGGAAAAAATGGCTTAGGTGTAATTAGGTAGTGCAAGGTCAAGCAATGTAGTTTTTAAACAAGTATCAAAAGAAGAGCAGAAAACAGCAAGGGGAAGAAGAGTCTGATCTTATTCACATCCAGAACACCAGATTTTGGTGGCCAGATGAGAGGGAAGAAAAAGCTTGAGAGGAGATTACTGAATGTCCTGTTCATCCGTATTTCAAAGGAGAAGCCAGAAACCAGCATAGCTACAACAGAGCCGTGAGCTTAGAGGACGCATCGTTCTCTTATTTGTGCACGTTATAATTTTGGGCAGTGGAGAGGTGCACAAGCCCTGAACGCGGGTAGCGCTGGCAGCAACGTGCTGCCAGATTGCAGCTACCGCCATCAATGCATTTGAGTTCAAATAACACTTTTATCTGTGATAAAAGCTGCTGCACAACACCTGCCTGCCTGACAAGATGCTCCTGTCGCAAGCACTGCGAAGGAAACTGGACAAACGCAACACAGGTCCTGCCACACAGATTTCCCTGTTATTTATCCCGTGGGGGCTGTAAAGCTCCTGCCGTGGGCAAACTGGTCTCACCACACCAGCACTCCCCTTCCATTCTCCATGAGTGGCACTGATCAAGTGGCGAAAACTCTTTGAAACTTTGGCGTCTCATCCTTCAAGCCTGTCCCATGCACAAAACGAACTGTCCTCCCGTCCAGCTTCCCTTCCCACCACATCTGCTCCTCTTCTCAACTGCAGGATGCTCCGCGCAAAGCTGTGAGGTGGAATGGAAGATGGTTTGGGTTTCATCGCCATGTACCGTCCAGCGAGCAAACAGGAGAAGGTTTGTCAGAAACTTAAGTTTTGCAATCAAAAAAGCAATTAAAAATGTGTTGTGTCAAAGGCTTCATTATGAGAGTTTTGAAAATTCATATTTTTAAAGCTTCTTGATCCTTACACGCTGCTGCACAGGTAGATCTCCCATGATCAAGCACGGTGCCATGTACCGCAGTACGACCCAGAACCTGGACACGTGGATTGCAAACTCTCACATGTGAACTGATTCACCCCTGGATTATGTAGAGTCTGTAACAGAGCCCACACACATAACTGATACACGATGTGATTTAGACACTTCCTGCAAACACAGTTTATGGATACCATTTAATTGCAATAAATGAAACCAACTCATCCTTTTAATTGACATATGATTAAACTGGTTATCCATTAGCAGTCTAATAAGCACAGTGTAATACAGACTTAGAGTTATTAGTTATGAGTGTCATGTGCCAATCCAATTAATCATGAAGTGATAACGTTTTATTAAATAAGTTTAAATTACATATCCTTTGCATAGATGCCTGGGAAATGTTAGTTACTGCATGCATAAGTTATAATGAAGATGGCCGTTGCATAATAAAAGGCGACCGATCAGATTAAAATCAAGTTTGATTCTGTTGCCATCAACTCAAGAGATTACAGAGACCATACCTTTTAGAGCCTAATCTGCCTTCCCAGACGTGTACTGATCATTTTATCTCTGTCTCCTTAGGCACAAAGACACACTTGTCTTTTGTTGGCCAGTTTTGTTTCCAGATTCTTATAAACTGATCAAACAAGTTCTCTGGTTCACATGCATTATTTATATGAGTTGTCTGGTTTACGAACATTATTTTGCATTAGCTATGTATTCATTAAGAAACTCCTCTGGAGATTTTGAACTGGAAAAAATCAGCTTTGCTTTTTAATTACTGTTTTAGAATTATTTTTTATTTTAAGAAAAAAAGAAAAGCCTACAATGTAAGGTTTCTTAGACAAATTACAGTAATTAAAAACACTAACCAGCTCCTCAAACCTAAAGCTTCCTCAAACAGAGATGTACATGAATCAAATAAAATGCATTTACCAAAAAAAAAAAAAAAGCTTTCAAAACCACTTGGTCTGGCCAGGATCGACTTCCCTGCTCTAAGCAGAGAAATGGCACACAAGAGGGAGGCTGTTGCTCTCCTCCATTCATGCCAACTGTTTGTTAATGGGTTAGTCCACAGAGAAATCAGCCAAGAAAAGCAGATTTAGCATCTCAAGAAATCCACTGAGCTGCACCAGATCTCAGAGGTCAGAGGTAAGAAATAACACAGGATTTAAGTGTTTGTGTTTCACCTCTTACCCTTATCCCATTCATAATTATTTATAGAGAAAAGTAAGGCATCCACATTTAAGTATCTGACATTAGCATAAAACTATCTTCATCTTTAAAGCAAGCAGATAGAGGTTGCCAACTTTACAACTCAAAATACTTGGCTTGACCTCCAGAAGGCATTAGCAGAACAGACCACTGCACAGCTCCCCTTCCAACACTCCTCCTGTTCAATGACCACTGGAGTTTCCTCAAAACTGAAGTTTATTTGTCCAGATTCTGTTTTCAGTGTCTCCACCAAGCAGTAAAACTTCAACGAACTTTTTGTGGCCAGTACTATATATGTGGCTGAAGCAACATTTCCAGCAGCATCTAACCTGCCAGTCAGCATCACTTTTTGCCGCAGAGAAGGGTGATGGAAAACAGAAGGATACCAAAAGAAAACAGATAAATGCAAGAGGCAGTCTGATTACCCCCAAAAAAACCCAAACCCCAAAACCAAAAAAACCACAAACAACAAAGCCCCCTACACAATCTCTTCTCCCCGATCTTCAGCTAAAGCAAGGGATTCTAAGTACAAGAAAACTACTAGGGCATTTTCCCTGGAGCACTTTGTACTTCATTCCTAAAATTTAATAATTGATTGTGGGTTACAGTGATGCTACACTCACCATGCCAACTGGCTGGCACTGCTTAAAGTATCAATGTTAAAAAAAAAACAAAAACACCAAACCAACGATTGGCACCAGCATATGTCCTTTCTCGCCAAGGACGGAGCAATTACATAAACGGTATGGAGATCTTTATCAGCCTTTATAATAAAGCAAGGACTATGACTTAGGCCTCTCTATGAAAGAAGGTTTCTGCATTTGAAGGTTATGTGTTTAAAGAAACACGCTGCCTGCTGTTACATCTGCTCCAGCATCAAGGTAAACATTTTTCTGTCCCTCCAGTGCTTTCGTGTCCTGATCTGTACCAGCTCAGAGCTGCTTTCCCGCAGGAGCACCACCTACCCTACACCACGGGCTGCAACCATAGAACAACCCTCAACCCAAGGGGCATCCATCCATCTACCCAAATGCATTGCCTGCACCTGGCTGGTAGGAGGAGGAAGAAAAAAAAAACCACCCCTCAAACATCCACCATGCAGATCTACTACCCAGGAGCTAAGGGCTGAATTACAAATTGAATGAATTCAGTGAATACACTTGTCTTTAAAAGAAAAAACAACAATAAAAACCAACCACACAAACAAAACACTTAATTTAATCCTCAGCTAAGAATTTTTTTAAGTAGCCGTACACCATTTAGTAGTTTTCCATTTTTCTTCCTCTCTTTAAAACACACCTTCACAAGCTGCTGAACATAACGCTTTCTGAACTTAATGAAAACCTCTCTCATGACCCAGGAGCACTCAGTAAATAATTATTAAGCTCTGGAGGTGGCTTTTGCATGAGTGTTGACTTAATAAAATGCGGTAAGTTGATCTGCTTGAATGCCCATTTACTTGGGGACACAGCCTGCAGTATAGCTTGGAAAGCTTGATCACCATCAGATTAAGGAACAAGGTAAAACTAAAGAGGTTCAATCTAGAAGCTGCAAAGGTCACATTTTACAATCCTTTACTACCATTTCTGTTAAAAGGGAGATGAATAATTGCAAACTGAGAGTATCCTCAAAGACTTCTATACAATAATTACTATAATGGACCAAGTCTTTTTATGCTTAAACTGAACCTCCATTAGCACAAATGTGTGTGTTTGACATGAAGTTTCAGAAGGAGAGATATATATGTATACTTTTTTTTTTTTTTAAATGGAGTATTTTATAAGTTTTCCCCTTCTGAAAGTCACCATCATTACCTCAGCTGGTCAGCCACAGCTCCCATGGCTTTGCAGAAGACAGTGGCCAGCTCCCAAGCACAGTATTTTTAACTCCCAGAACACAACCTCCATCACAACAAATCAATCATGCAATCTGCTCACGGTGCCGTCGCTCCGGGAAAGCGCCACTTACACACAGAAGCTGTCAAAGGAGCAGGGCATGAACATCTGAACTCTAACAGCTTCCATCTTTTCCCCCCCATCCCGTCTTGTGTCCAAGGGCTTTTGCTGAGCACCCTCGGGTAAAAGTCAAGTGGCGTTCTGGCCGGCCGTGTCTCTAGGGGTGGCTCCAGATAAGGACCTGGCAACTCCAATCCCCATGGAGCAGCAACACGGGCAGCAGTGCCCGGCGCCTGTCGGCACTGCAGACCTGTGCAATCCAGCACCGACTAAGGAGAAAAGAAGGACGGGCTGAGGCAGCCACACACAAGGTCTTCAAATAGCACAAAAGGACTCCAAAACAGCCCAGAAGCTTGGAGTCAGCATCTCCCTACATCTTGCCTCACCTGCATGAGAGTACTGCACAAACGCCTGATGGAGACAGCCCAGAGCAAGGTGTGGGTCTACAGCAAGCACAGAGAAATGCCCAGCACTATCGTGGGGCTGAGCGTGATCCTGAGCACAGGCAGTCGTACTGCCCTTGCTGTCCTGCAGCCAGCCAGCCAGCTGCGGGTCTGGGAGAAACCCAAGACACAGGTTGGCGTTGAAAGCACTTCTCCCATTCATTAATTAAAAGGGGTGTGATCAGGCCATTAATGCCATCACAGGAGTGGATAAGAGTTGTCTGTAATGGCACAGTTTTCCCACGATCTTTATCACCAAAAAGATGAATGGAAAGGGTGGGTGCAAGACAAATTTGTTTTCTGGGACATAACTCCTTCACATTCAAGGGTCACCTAGTGAACCTCCACCTAGGAACCACTGGAGGTACATCTCGCAAGAGACAGACGTGCATCTGTAATGGTAAGGAGACTTGATGTGAGGGTGTACGCACTGTTTCCCTAGTTTCACCTCTGCTCAAACGGGCTCAATCCCTCAGGCAGAAAAGGAGCAGGCACATGAAGATAGCTACACACACAAATACCTCAAGCTCCCAAAAATGTTCCATGAAGGGTTAAAGGAATTTAAAACGTACTTGACTGCATTACTCAATACAGGTTTGGTGCTCTTCTTCAAACTTTCAAAGCCATCACAAACTTAGAGAAGATATTACCAAAAAAAAAAAAAAAAAAAGGCATGAGGCTGATTTGTCTTTCACTGGAAAGCTTGACCAGTCACCTTGTCAAAGGCTTTTTGAACCATTTTTCAGACATCACATCTATGGGCACTTCTCTCTCTAAACAGCTCTACATAGATTTGCAAAACAAAGAACCAGATAACTAAAACAACCAAGAGGTGATAAAAGAAAAAGCGAGGAGATAACAGTCCACTAATAACATTTGTAGTTCTTGATTTTGTAATATAGAATTTACCTGCTTTTATCTGGGTAAATAAAGAAGATAACACTGTCGCCAAGAGGGAAGATGACGTATGATCATTGCACTTTTTGATACTTTGCAACTGCCCAGATCTGACTCCACATCACCTTTTCATCGTATCTTGGTTTAGAAAGTATCTGTCACTTACACAGTTAGCTCACAAGTTTATTCACAGAGGCACCCCTGCAGAAAACAAGATCTGACCACGTTGTGTCCACAGCTTGTACCCGTCATTCACATGCCCAGAGTCACCCCCAAGCCGAAAGGCTACCACGCTCCTTAAGGCTTACGTGACCCAGCAATGCCCAGCCTAAACTCCTCTGCTCCTCCGAGGTTTTCTGCTTATCGACTCCACTGTTACAGTACTATTCAACGCTTTCCAAAGACAACGAGGCAGCTAAAAACCTTGTCTCGCGCCGATGACATCCTTGCTCTGGTATGCTGAGCAAACAGGATCTTAAGAAGCAAAAGGGAAAGTGTTTATGGAAGATTTGCTTTAAATGATTAAGAAGCTGGAACAGTCATAATGAAAACCACAAAGTGAATTCAGTGCTCGGTATGTGATCGGTCGGTATTAGCAGCGTGTAGGACTTGCTCGTTTCAGTGAATACTACATGCAAGGGAGCGAACAACCCCTAACATATTGCTGCAGTAACTCTAACATTAAAATAACCTTGGACAGATATTATGCAGACTCTCACTTCAATCCCTAGCCACAGTGCTAGCTGTTCATTACAGGACCTGCTCAGATCAGCGAGTGTCTTTAGCAACTCTTCTTTTGAACAAAGCAGTTCTCCAGACTGCAGAAACCAATTCCTCAATGTCCAGAGGTTTTAAGCAAACTTCAATTTTAGAGTCCTTAAGCACTGCTCACAGTTCTTCTACATCTTTGACTATTTGTGGAAGAGTTATTGGGGCAAAGAGGATTGCTTTACTGTGCAGGCTGAACAACTTGGTGGGAAAAAAAGCCTTTATTCACCAACAAGTTACCTTATCCATCATTTGGATATTTACACTGCAATTGTAGGACAGATGTATCAGTCTTGCTGTCTAGAGTATTCACAGCACAGACAGGAAGGTGGGATAAGCTCCAGCTGTCCATGTAAGAAGGCATTAGTGACGTTTACAAACTTAATAACTGAGGCCAAGCAAAGTGACAGTCATTCACTGGAGGAATTGCTCAACTGCAAACAACTATAGAAGAGATGGCCTTCGTTTCCCTTGCTTAGGCCACTCAATGCGACCTACAACATCTCCGACATGGGGTAATCCTGGAGAAAGCAAACCCCAGCAGTCCATCAGGCACTGCTGCTATGCTATGAGATCCAGCAGCATCCTCACTACAGCCACATCCAGCAAAACAAGGCCCCTCTGTCCCCAAGTACCTATCCCAAATCCCAACCACTCCCAGTTCAGGGATTTCCCAAGATGAGTATGGTTTCTGTGTGCTTACAACCTTTGGGTGTATGCTGCGGGTCACATCAGAACACCTCGGGGTCTGCTCTGCAGCTGCACAGGAGGGCCGGGGTAGGTCAGCGCAAGTGTTGATTAGAGGATCTCTTCACCCGCCATCCAACAGCTGTAAATTCTATTTTAAGTTCATGACATCTATATGAACTGCAGTCTTTCACAGAAACATTTAGTATTGATTTAAAGGCTGGAGTACTGGGGAACTGGCATCTCCAGGGACTGTTCTGGTAATTCCCCCTCCACCCCCATAAAAAAAAAATTCTGCACCTTGTTTCTAGCCAGAAACTGTTCATGACCAGCAGACAAAAAAGGAAAATAATTACTTAAACTTGAAGTTGCAGGTAAATAAAAGAAATACTAACTCAAAAACACAATACAGAATGAAGACTCATTCAAAATAAAAACATGTAAGCAACATTTATACCTTCTGATTTCACAAAATGTCAAAATACATACAAAAAGATCCTCCTTATTCTATTCACAAGCCTTTTCTTACACCTCAAATACAGCTCTGCTAATAGACAACCTTAATTTCATTTTGCAATCATCCTTTTGTTCTGCACCTTTCTTGTGTTGCATACAAAAAGCATAAGCCTTTCTCAAAAAGGAGACATCAGGAAAAACCCTCAGGAACAACTTTATACAACCAAATAAAATCTCAAAAATTAATACAGCTGCTACAGTTCTAGAAAAAGGTTATATTAAAGTAAAACTGTTCAGCATGGTCCATGTTTTGCGCAGTTTAATGACAACTAAGCAAGACACGCTGTCCATGTAACTTGCTGCAGGAATACCACTTCTTACTTTTCAAAATACATTGCAGCTACTTTTTAAATACATTGCAGTTTATTTTTGAAAACAAAACAAAACAAAACCAGCCAATTCAAAACTATTTACAAGCCTTTTTGTTAGACCCTCTTAATCTCTTCTGCACTGCCAGAAGCATAGCACTTGAACGGCTATTTCTGTTCAAAGCTATATTTGTTGTGGAACTACTGCAAACTCCTGAATCATGTAAACAGAGACAAGAGCCAAAAAATGTTTCACTGGACTTGAAGTTCACATCTGCCTTAGTTACTAGGACAAAAAAATAAAGGCAGGCGCTTAGTTCACAACCAATAAATCCTGCAAAGACTACAGTTAATCATGAATTCTCGCAACGGGGTTTTGTTTAATCTGGTTTATTTAGCATTTCTGACCTTGGCAAAGTACCTGCTGGAGCACCCACCATTACTGTGGAGCGGCAATTCACACCTCCTGTTATTTTAGGCTATAACAGATGACTATACAGTGCTACATTAGTCAAACAGGTTTATAAACTTGCAGCAAAGTCACCTGGAAATGAGGTATAGTTCCAGGCTTGCTGGAGCACAGCAGCCAACAGTGTTGCTGTCCCTAAAAAACTGTATTATAACAGCTCTCAGTGTGGACTTGGTAGCAGCTGCATGTTTCTGCAAAACAAACGCGTGGCAAACATGCTGCTGGGAGCAAAATGACTCTCCCGTTCCTTTAGCTTCTTGGTTCAGAAAGGTTAGCACTAGAAACCATCCCCTCACCTCAACCTACCACTTCGGATGCAAACTTCACCTTCTCTTCACTCACCTTCTTCTAGTCCTCCTGATCCTCCTCCACCAGTAAGAATCCTCAATTCTCCCAACATACTGGAAGCTATGAAAAGCCCCAAAACAACAACAACAAAAATTCATGCAGGTGCTTGATCCCAATTTCCCATAGATTTCAAAGAGCTACCACTGCAGGGGGGGACAAATTCTGCCAAGTGGTCTTTGACACTGAACTGTAGAGGTACTACAGGTATGAGGACAAGCAGCATACTTTTGGATAAGAATGGGACATCATAGGTGGATTAAGGAAAACCAGAAAATGTTTCCTTCTTAATCCACAGAAAAAATATGAATTAAATCGTAGTAGCCTGTTTTTGCCATACAACCATTTGCTGAATTCAGAAATTTAGTAGCTCCGTGATACAGAGATGCCATATGCGTCTAATACTCTGAAAATATTTTTCCCATTCTTTTAGAGAGGCTGCTACAAAGCCACATTCAGGAACTGCAATTGGTTTTCCAAGTACTCAGGGAAAAAAAAAAAACAAAGGGGGGAGGAGAATCTATTTTTAGCAATCTCCAGAGCAAACAATATGATGTGTTATTCTTGTTTTGTTTTTAAAAGCAGATAATAAAATGTCTTGTCCATTTATACTTGCATTATTATCTACCACTTACTGTAGTTTAAGATTGTACAAATCAGTCAGAAAGAGTCAAAAGACATTCTACATTAAAATTGGTAACCTTATACATCGTTATACTTCTGTGTCCCTTCTCTTCATGCAGTTATAACCTGGGTATACAATTTCTAATCTTAATAGAAGGACATACATTTAGTTTTACCTGGATTTGACATTATAGACTACTTAAAATTGTATTAAAGCCAGTATTAACCTGTACACACTCCAGGGTACAGAAAATGACCATCAGCTGTCAGAATGCCAAAGTCATTCAATGAACACTTGCACAGTAAAAGCATTCACAATCCTGTTCACAAGTTATCAAAATCAAAACCAAAAAACCACCACAAACCCCATGCCTGAGCTAGGGAAAGTCATCTTCTGCAGGATCTCTTATTTTGCTAGCTCTCAGACATCTCCCTTTATACACTAGATGGAGCTTTGTCCCCGGCTTCCCCAGCCCACAGGCTGGCACTGCACTGAGTTAGGGACAAAAAAAAAAAAAAAGGGTAAAAGAGGCAAAGGGTGAAATGGTGGCTTCACCCGGAATAAAGAGCAGGCACACAAGGGCTTCAGGAACAGCGTGATATCAAGAGAGTATCCAGGCTCTGACCCTGCCCTCCCTCGTCATGCTCCCCTCCCACTACCATTAATCTCTCCTTCGAAGCACCGTTTTGTAATTTTCGAAGAATTAAAGATTTCAACAACTCCAAATCCCAAACCTCGCTGCAACATCTACCAGCCTTTACTACAGCCATGAAGCACTGCCTTGAGTTCACACCACATTAAAATCATATCACTGTCTCTCCCCTTATGAAAGGAGAGTATTTAAGCTTATTACCAGATTACACACCTGAATTGCCTACTGGTTTTCCTGGATCCCTCTTCATATTTCCCACTTATTTTCTTTAAAAACGAGCTCTTCAGTCTCCTCTCTACTAACCTGCAACATCTGTACCTAATGCCTCTGCTAAGGCTCCAGACTTGGATCCACTGACGCTTTCAGAAGCTGGACTCAATCCCAGAGGTCTCTTCCAACCAAATCAATTCTGCGATTCTGAAAAACAACTCACTGATTAGAATAAAATTCCCCTTGACTTGTATCTGCTGGATTTGGTCTGTATTGTTTCAGAACCTAGTTCAGGAGAAACAGCTCATCCTTCTGGTGAGCTGCCACAACTCTATTAGGATCTTTCAGAGCACAACAGGATACGGTCCATCATCGGTATTTCTATGATGAATTTCAACTCAATGGGACAGAGAAGAGCCCAGGGGAATGAGTCACTCCTAATGTCACAAGTGACCAGCACCGCAACGCAAGTGTAAAAAGCAGCAGCCTCAGGCTGTATCATACAAGGCAATACCAGAGACGATGGAGAAGCACCAGTGTCCATAGTACAAGGCGTCTGTGTAAAACCTTGTGGGCAAGGGCTCCTGCCCAGGCACCTCTGCTCAAAGAACAAGGAGCTGAAATTGAGGTCACAAGAGAAACAAAAGCCCACTTTATAGTGGGAAGCTAAAAGTTTGGCATTTTAATCTCACAAAATGGAGGTTGATGGGGATGAGTGTTGCTGTCTATAAATACAGCAGAGAAACAAACACCCAGGAGAGAACAACCCTGGCATTTCACCAAGCAATATAAACCAGCTATGAACAAGATCAAACTGGTACCAACAGTCTCATTCTGAGAAGTCCAGTCCCAAAACAGTTTCCAACTGGAGGACTGGCGAAGGAACAACTTGCTTCTTTTCAGATAAAGACTCATTGCCTAATCAAAATAGGTCACTGTGGAACGAAGCAGCCAGTAATGAATTACGGGCCACAGAAGATGCCCTCCAGCCAAAGGCTCCAACGGGACAGATGCAGGACAAAGCAAACTCTTTGGCAGAGCATATGGATATCAAGTAGCGCTGGAATATAGTAGTGCACACAACAGGAGCTGCTCCCTTCGCAGACATCAGCACGGCCAAACGCAATTCTTCTGGAAGGTGAACATGCTAGTTTGAACCGGCTTCTCAGTGGGTCCCACCAAAACAGAGATGCTCTTCTAGAGCTACCAGCCTATCTGGACTCTAATGAAACATTCCTTTTATCTGGCATGCTGGGTTGGCTGGAAAGCCAATATTAGCAGTCATCGTGCTGCAATTTCTTGGAAGTCCTCTCTTCCCCCTCGCCCCCACCTTCGGGGACACCATTGCCCATATCCTCTCCCACGTTAGCCCAGCTGAGTGAGCCAGAGTTCAGAATAGTTGAACTGAAGCGCTAAATAATACCTCAAAAATGTGACCCCTCCTTTCTAACTAATTTAGAAATAACTTGAGTGCCTATGTCACCACTTTGCAAGTAAGGGACTACAGTTTAGCTGACCCCACCTTTTGTGTCTGGCTGCTACACTATTCCCCAGATTTCTGCACTGAACCATGCAGAGATCTGAGGGGTCAAGTGCTTCCTTAATTTGGGGCAGTCACACATTCAAATGGAGTAAGTCAATGGGTAAGACTGACTTCAAGTGCTAACATTAGGAAAAGATCTGAAAATAGGCTCCAAATAAAGGTCATTTTTGTAATGCAAAAGTTCCTCCAAGTCACTATTTCTTAAATAGGCAAAAACTCCCATCAAGCAGTACAAATAACTGACATAACAGCGCAAAAGAAAGCTAGAGTTAGAAAACTGTGGGAGAAGGTGATGAAAAGGAAAAGCTGTTATTTGTTCACATTGGAACGATCAGCCTCGGTCCTCATTTTCCTTCTGTTGACCACATCACATTGTTCAGTTTAAATGGCCTGCACAGTCAGCATCAAGAAGTTTTGCCTAAATCAAATGTTTAAGTAGGTCATCAGTTTTGAGCAAACTTACTTGCTTCTTTAGTCAGTCGAGGAACAAAGTAAAAATAGGAGAAGAAATAAAAGGCACACCTACCATACTTTCTTTTCCTAGAAGGCTTCCCCTGGTTTCCAGGCAATGGCTTCCTGACCTGCCCAGGAGTACCTCTACCAGTCCAGACAGGACAGCCAAAACTGGTCAGATGATTTAAGTACTTTTTTCAGGTCAAGACGTTTATAATACAGATGTAACTTACAGCAGACTTTGACAGAGGAAGAAAACTCACATTTCCTTCCAGGGAGTTTGCTTTGCAAGGAAGCCAATTTACCTTCGAGAATCTTACCACCACACCTTCATTTGCCCACCACTTTCTGCCATCCTGGAAAGCTGGAGCTCTCATGCTTTAAACTACCAGGCTGACAAAGATGCTATCACTCATGATGACTTTCAACACAAGGATTTTGAGCAGAGCCTCTTAGGGGACATACCTGGGGGGACACAGCCTCGGCAGTACAGAAAGAAGTTGAAACCATATTTCCAAATCCCAATATCATCCACCCTCTGTAGCCAAGTCGTGTCTCTGTCATAATCCTACCTAGCGTTGACAGTCAACAGAAGACATAACTGAAGGTGAACCTGCCATGCTCTTCCAACACCTACTCACAAGTTCAGTGCAGAAAAACCCTTTCAATCCATTACAGCAGCATAAAAACCCAAACCCCTGGTATCCTGTTACTGTTCAACATCCTGGACTTGCCATCCAAAATTTCCACTGAAGTTCAAAAGTGGAACAGAATGAAAACACCTTCACTGGTCATGTTATTTCCAGCCTGGGAACAAAGAACTTCAGCCTCCAGTGCTCTTTTAATACAGTCTAATTTATTCTGAAAAAGTAATAATTAAGAAGTACACAAAGCCAAAGTATCCAACCTGAAAAACAACCTCCTGCCTGGCAGAGCAAGTGCTTTCTAAAGACACTTACGTTAGCTCATGCTGCTAAAAATGTTTTTTAAAAATAATTGGGGGAAAGCAGAGATGATCTACAAAATACACAACAACGTTAAGCTGAAAATGTTACATTGAAAAAAAAAAATAAGGCAGATCAAATGCATTGGGTAATATGCTCTAATGATTAAGTCCATATACAAGTTATTTGAAACCGAAGGCTTTAATATTTGAACGATTATGTATGAGTCTTTAAAAATCTAACAAGTATTTAGTACTACTAAAAAGCCAGCATATTAAATCTTTCCAGACTGGGATTCAAAAATTCCCGGAAATAAGAGCAAAAAAGACAGGGGGGTGGGGGGAGAAAAGAAAAAATTAAATTTCACCACCCATCCCTCCACACACCTCTGCGGAACCAGCACCAGGTAAATCAAGGATTGCAACGTCAGCCAGAATAATGCAGTTCCCAGGCCAAAGGGTTTTGGTTTTCAAGCAGGTCCAAGACCTTGGTACTGCAGTGGCACAGAACAGAACTGCAGACGAAGCATTAGCAAGTGCCAGCAAGGGAGGCCCTCAAGACTCCAATACCAGCAGTCTTACAAGCAAGAAAACCTTACAGTTACTACTTCAGCTAAGTTGTAACGTTCCTTCTTTAAGGAAAAACCTCTATATACTGCCATAAAAAAGGGTAATAAAGGGCTACTGCAATTCCAGCGCATGCAGAAGATCATAGTTTGAAAGGGTGAAAAGCCCTCTCCATGCCCACACAAAAATAACAGGTTGAAGTTGGTAGGAATGGTCACCTCTAGGAGAAGATGACGGCACTTCCCACACAGCTTAAGGACAGTAAGTTGAGAGTGGTGTCCTCAAAATGAAACCAAGCCACAAAAATCCCCAAACCACTCAGTGAACCATGGCAACTCCTGGTGTATTACCGTAAGGACATATTATTACAGGGATAACTCACGGATAAGACCCATTTTCCAACATCATTCTCCTGTGCTGATGATACTCTCCCATCATGAACAAAAAGGCACATCCTGCAATCTTGCTTGCCCAGGGTAATACGTACACAGAGACCACGTTCCACAAAACCTGAAGAAGTCAGTTTTCTTTGAAATTGGCCAGCACATTCTAGATTTAGCTGCAGCAGCTGAAAAACCTGGTTTCTAAGGGTAATATGTACACAGAGACCACGTTCCACAAAGAAATCAGTTTTCTTTGAAATTGGCCAGCACATTCTAGATTTAGCTGCAGCAGCTGAAAAACCTGGTTTCTAACCGATTTATCGTCTTCTCACTGCATTATTCAACAGCGGCATCATTTCATCAACTGTCCCAGTACTACCCTCCAAGAAGCAACATACAAGAGCTTTTCTGTAATAATGCTTTCCGTCGTAACTACAGCAGCAAAACAAAAATCGATATTGGCAGAAAATTAAGTTTACTACAGCAGAGTCCACCTTCATAATTTTTTCATTTGAGATTAAATGCAATAAAACTGTTTGGAACTAAAACTAAATATGCAAATACAAGGTGGGACCCAACCTGCAGACATTTTGGTATCAGTTAACATTTCACATGCATAAAAATTTAAACAGTGAACTTCAAGCCAGAATCATATACTTCCTTCATTTCAATTAAAAACATGAATATAACTATTTCCAATGGGGTTGGGAACACATAGATACACTGGAAGAAGACAAGGAAATGAAAAAAAAAACAAAAACCACAAACACAAAACCCCAAACCAAAGTACCAATAGAAAATAGATTTAAATCTGCATTTCTGCATAGCAATAAAACAAAATGCTGCTTGGAAACATTCTTCCATTCCTATTTAACATAATGGTGGCATGAATTACTGCCAAAGTAAACTTTAAAAATTTGTTTGCCATGGAGGAAAACCAAGCAAACTGAAGTTCTATGTGCAGAATTCCATTTCAAGAGCGTGAAGGTTTCTACATTCCCTTTAGTGCCAGGTCATTTCAAACTTTTATGTCTACATAATTTATTGTGCTTGCAAAATCTTTCTTAAAAAGAAAACTGCAAGATTAAAAATTTTAAAAACTCACTCCTAAAAAAAACCACAAAATAAAAATCAAAAGCCCTGCTAAAGGCTCTGTGTAAAAATATCACCAAGTGCAACATTTTTCCTATTCTATTAGTCTATTCCCAAAACCTTGGCATCTGAAAGCAAAATATTATTTCATGTAGCGAAGAGAGAAGGTATGGTTTTTGAAAAAAACAAACTAAAAAAATAAATAAAATCCAGGAAAAAAAGGACATATTTACAATTTTAATACAAAATACTTAATCTGTCCTCTTAAATGGCAGTTTCTGACTATTAACAATCGTAAATACAGATAAGACCTTTTATTCAACTATCATACTAAATTTCAAGTTTCTGGAAGCAGCACGATAAAGCAGCTCAATTATTCCTCCCTTGCTTATCTGTCATCTAAAAACCACAGACAGTATCATTTCAGACACTAGAAAAATACTTGGAACTTGCTACCCTGTGGCTCAGCCGCCCCAACAGATCTCTATGCACAAACAAGAGTTTTCCTTCTCCATCACTGTTTTCTATTTAGGTCTTCTGCATTTCCATGGTTTTAAGTCCTTATCTTCAGCACGCAGACATCTAAGCAAACAGCAATTTCTGAACGTTATTTCAGAAAGTTTATGTTACTTATTCAATATACTTCTTGTGGTATTTGTCCTAGTAACCTTAGGATTTAAGCTCAACAGACTCTTAATTGCTGCAGGATTGGGGAGAAGAGCCTGATTTTAATGAGATTATTAGACAGCAACTTTCACTGAGTATTTAATTATAGCATTAAATTCAAGCATACATTCAGTGCATCATAACCAAATCTAGCTGGGACACGGCCCCAAACCCAACGAAATCAGTAAGAGTATCTCATTCTTACTTCCCATGGACTAATGCTCTTTTGGCACAGACGGTATTTGACTAAAGCATTTTCAGCTGAAAACTCGCCTGTCCGTACTGCATCTGAGGAAACCACAATCACAAGGCAGCATCAACCCCACCACATACAGCATCAGTTCTGTAGTCCACGGCATTTGCAATGGAGCGAATCATGAACCAGCCAGCTGAACATTAAAGCACATCCAGAGGTCTTGTGCATGCTCCTTAGGCTGTTTTGTAGGAGAAAAAGAAACGAGCAAGAAAATATTTACCACTCTGTGTGGGTTTGGGTTCTTTGTTGTAAGTCAGATAATTTCTCAATTTTATTCCTACCTGGGCCAGGAGGGGAGGGGGGAAAAAATAAAACAAAATGATCATGTAACACTGCTTGCTCTCCAACTCCTGCAAGCCAGCCGCAGGAGCTGACGTGCAGACACAACCCCGTGCTGGCACCAGAAGTGACAATTGCTCTGTACAGCTCTGCTGCAGCTTAGAGAAGAAAAAGGACCCAGAACTTACCCGGGGAATTCATTCTTTCACGTTTCGATCCAGCAGGGCAAGAGCTCACCGGGAGCTGTGCTCCTAATGGCCACAAAACCAAGACTAGACAGAAAGGTCTTAGTAAGCACCAGCTTCCAGAAACTGCACTTCCACTCCTACCATCCACCTCCTAACCCCGCCACTGCATTTGTGGCTGCCTTTGTTAGAATACTTCTGCAAATGAAAACAGATGAGTAACTATTGCTGCTTTAGCAAACTCCCAAGCCCATGGTCACTAATAATAGCTTTGTTCCTTTTATTACTAAACAAAACCAAAAAAAAAAAAAAGTTTAAATGCTTGTATAAAATGCACATTGCTGAATGTTTTCTTTCATTGATCGAGTGCTGTTTCCCGTACAAGCTTAGGCCCAGGTCTCTCGAACAATTTATGTGGATCAACACGATGTGGAGCAATCTCAGGCTTTTTGAAGGGGCATCCCTCACAAAAAATAAAAATAATCAGTTTTTCTGCTTCTTCACTTTAGACATTAAGAGTTCAATTGAAAAAAAAAAAAAACAAAACACCTGAACAGAGACATTCCCACTTCTTGCACAAACTTAAACCCAAATGCAAATCTGAGCTCTCTGGTATGAGACACCCCGGAGCTTATGAATTCAGAAAGGCAAAGGTGCTTTGGCAGGCTGCGATTCCGGCTCCCCGCTGGCACGTCGCCGCAGCTCCGACTCCGCTCCAGGGGCAAACAGGTGGGACCGGAGGGAAAGGGCAGTGTGCTGGGAAAAGAAAATGGAGAAGGGCAACACGAGAGGAAGAAAATGGAAGGGGTATGAAGCCATTGCTGTGAAATGACAGTGGGAGAATGATGACAAGAAAGCCTTCCCCTGCATAAACCCAGACCTGGTTCACCACTGGTAAAGAAGGGGGAAAAAAAAAAAAAAATGTGAGGAAAAAAACCCACACACCACCATACCACAAAAGATACCTTTGTTAAAAAAATTCAGATTTTTCTCCCTAGAATCCAATCAATTACAGGAATTCCTAAAAGCAATAAAAATAACTGGCTTGAAAATCACCCCTTTTTATCAAAAAGTCTGCCACGCTTCTACCTGATAGAGCCTTACACTACACAGTTCCTTTGGCCCGTGATCTGCTATAGCCTCGCAACCCTCCCACCACCCACGCTCACTCCCGTGGCCGAGCAGATTCTGTGCCTCTTGGCTTCCCTGGTCTGGCATGCAGGTTTTCATGCGGATCTTGGATCAAACCATAGTACTGTCTGCACGATGTTCCTGGGAAATGACTCAGAGCTGCTGGGCTTTGGCCACCTATGCTACAAGGTGAGCAGACATAAAGGGGAGGGGGAAAAAAAAAAAAAAAAACCAACACACAAAAACACACACACACAAACCACTGAATCTTCAAAAGTCAGGCCACAGTGTTTTCATATTGCTAACATCAGGTTTTTAACTTATTAATTTCTATTATTGGGTTAACTGCTGCCGAATAATCCCGAGCATCACATAGCAAGTGGGTTTTTTTTACAGGAAGTAACCAAGCCAGAAGCAGCGAAAGCATCCTCTTATTCTTGTGTGAGCCCTTTTTCTTTTTTTTTTTTTATTTTATTTGAACAATGGCACCATGAAACAGCTTACAATAATGACTGTTACAAAATAGGAAGCTGCATTATTAGGCAAGCTTCTTCTGCGTAACTCAATCAGCCTAGGGAGGATATGACAGGCACAGACTAAGACAAAGGACTGGACTCAGTGACCCCAGGCATCTTTCAGGACTGTTTCTGCAACTGAGTTACTTAAGAGTTGGAAGTTTGCTTTTGTTCCTTTATTAGATGCACCATTCCTATAAATGCAGCAGCAAAGCTGCTTTCCCAAGAAAGCGGATCACCAGGCGCGCACACAAAAAGCAAACACTTTGGAGAGGCTGTGATAAGAACTTTACCTGAAAATAAGTTTCAAAATGGAAAAAGCAAAATTTAGTATTTCATCCTTTTAGTGTACAAGAGGTACCCACAGTAGGACACGTAAATAATGAGTTAAGTCTTTAAGCAAATAGCCAAGCAGTGCTTTCACTAGCCAACAAAAAAAATAACTGTTAATAGTGGTCTTCAAGTAGTTGCAAGGTTCAAAGGCACAGAATTTCTACAAGTCTGCTGAGAGCATCACTGGGACCAGCTCTGGAGCGATATACTCTGGACCAGAAGATCAGTAACCAAAGCAGACACCTGCCATCCTGTCATTACAACAACCCTACTGAAAGTATGAAAATCAGGTCTAAGTGCTAGTCTGAGCAACACTTCTGCAGACAACAGCAACACAAGTGACTTAGCAACAGCTATACAGGAACCTGTAAGTGAATCATTAACGAGCAATGATTTCTCCATTACTCACCATGGATATAGAGTTACTGTGGGTAAGATTTGTTTCTAAAAAAAGGGAACAGCCAACAACATGAGTACTAACACATTCATCAAAGCTCAGCACAACACAGAAAGGAAAGAGTAAGGCACAGCTATTGGTCAGTCTTTGTCCAAAACAGCCGTTCACTGAGGAAGGCTCCATAGAGCAGAGCAGCAGCCCTGGGACCAGCATCGCACACCGTCTCCTTCCATGGGAGTTGTGTTCACGGGCTCAGGTCAACTGGCTGTTGATTTTGCATTACACCGAGAAATTATTAACTCATTCTACAAAAGCCATATGCCTGTCAGACTAGTGATACAGATCAATAGCCAACAACCTAAACGTCAACAGTTTCACCTCTAGGCAAGAGTTTCCATACCCTTTTACCCAAATTCTACAGTAAATACTCCTAGTACATTTTCTCCAAGCATGTGCGGTCTATGCTATTGAAAATAAGCAACAGAACTGAGCTGACATTCTCAGCCAATCTTTAGGCCAGATTAGCAAGCAATTAAAGCTGTTGTATGAGGAATTTTAAGTGCTCCACGACTTCATGCCAAACAAGAGCTAGTCAAGCACTGGAATTTATTTTTTACAATTCTGTTCTATACAGAAACAGAAAACAAACTTAAAAGATTTCTGAAGCAAGGATTCAACTGATTACCAAGACATCTATTATAGTCTAAATACTAATATATGCTGAAAGAAATTCTGCATCAAAAAAGGACATGCAAAGCATTCTGATTGTTTCTTATCAAAAATGTCAAAGTTAATGTATTCCTACAAAACATTTCCATCTCAACCAAACTGGGGGGTTTTAATCATTTTTTATTGTTTTGTTAGCAAAACACAATTGGCAGTTAGGTTAATTGCATACCAGCCAGTTTGGGTGCAGCACACCCTGGGAACACTTTTAAAGCCCAGAACCAAATCTCAGCCCCAAAAGCAAATGAGTGCTTTGCCACCGATTGCCTAAAACCAGATCCACCAGGACAGGTAGCAGAGAATATGGCTTTTGTCCCTAGAGTTGATCATTTAATCCCAGCTACATCTCTTCATTTAAGATGTCAGGAAAACTAGACAGAATAACAGAGAAAGCCATGCATTTCATGAGGCTGAGAGTTACAACAGGAGAGAAGCTTGGTTTTGAGTAAAACAGGAAACAAAGTAGATTTTGTAAACTATCAGCCACAGCAACAATTGCACAGCTTGCATAGGTTTGATAACATGGGTTGAAATTAATTATTTTCATAAACACACCAACTGGAGCAGGAAAAAAAAGTCACAATGAACAAAGCAAGTAAAAAGTTAAATAAGGCAACTGAAGCTTGAGCTACAGTTTCAGACTGATCTGCTGTTCACATAAAGAACGCTCTAGTTGGAGATTAGGGGTGAGAAATAAGAACTCATTAGCTCTTCTTCAGAGTTCATGATTCAAATCTGACAAAACACACACTTCAGTGTTTCCAAGCTTAAAGAAAATTCCAGCAGGGTCACAGAAGATGCTATTTATAGCTGGCTTAATCTCTGTGCACTCAAACACAGCTTTTGTACATACACATATTTTGTTAGCACTTAAAGAAAAAAAAAAACACCACTCTGTTACTGAAAACTTAATCATCCACAAGTTCTGAAAATGCAAATGAGTTTTTCCTTTTAATATTAGCTGCTCCTGACTGAACTGCTCTGAGAACCAGCCTATAGTTTTTCCAGGCAAAACTGTTACTGGAAAAAACGGGTCCTGGAAAATATTCAATGACAAAACTGAGAAAGAAGAATGTGGAAAGTTACCAGCAATTAATTTCTTCAATAGGAAACAAACTCTTCCCATCCTCAATGTATGTATCAGTACAGCCTGGATAGTTCTGAAACTTGGAATATCCAGGCAGTAAAACACATTGGGAAGTGCCTGGCACGTGAAAGGAAAGACAGCAACCCTGCAGCCCTGGTCTTTAGGGGCATTCTGCAAACATAAGCACAGCTAAGCCCTCTGACAAAAAGAAAATACATTAGAAATCAACGGTCCTCCACTCTGCCTTGGTTCTTTACTGGCTGCTTACCACAAAGATCATTTAGGTCTGGGCCTGTCAGTAAAAAGGGCAAAGCCAATGGGTCAGACACCTGTGTAATGCACACGGGGATCAAGGAGAGGTGATGGGACAGCTCCCATGCCAGGCAAACGGTGCCCCACCAAACAGACTGCCTTCTACAGTGAGATGGCCAGCTCAGCGGACAGCACTGGAGAACAGCGACCGCCGTTTACATGGCTACAAGATGCGAGGAAATCCGGACAGAGCACCAGGCTCTACAGGCAGCAGTCAGCAGGTCAACCCACACTGGATGGGTTGGTTAATAGTAGCTGTCCTTGGTGGGGGGTCAACACAGGGATCAATGCAGTTCAACATTTTCATTAGTGATCCTTGGGAGATAAGCAAAGCTACTGGACACGGCTGCTTAGAGCCTTGACCAACTTCAAACTTGGTTATTGAGCCACAGGGTTGGACCAGATGACCTTCGGGGTTCCCTTCCAACCCAAATTACTTTTGGTCCAGAAACACTGAGGTTTAGTTTTTGTCTCTTAAAATTACTTATCACATACTTAAAAATATTTCATTCATCCAAGTTAGAAAGCTTTCAGCCATGGCCGATGGGATCAAGAATGATGTGGCCCAGCCACTGCATCACCCCTTAGAAAGACAGACAAGAACATTCACGGTTGCAACTAGACTTTTGCTACTCTTCGGTAACTGCTCTGAGCATGTATTGCTACGCAGGCTCCACACAAATAATTTACTCACAGAGTCCTTGTTGTTATATTCTTCATTAATCCTTATAAGTAAGTTTGTCTGTTGACCTACTGTAACTTTAACAGATTCAGAGGTTGAATGTTCCTACCAGCCAAACTCTTTTAGGGGAATTAAACAAAGATATCATGTAAGCTTTTCATAATGTTGACAACTACTAAAATTCAGTTAGCTGAGCCAACAAGAAAGCACTGAACCCTTATGTATGTTCTCCTCTCCCCATCGAGCATGCCCAGCACAGAATACCATGTGGAGAGGGAAAATTTCCCTAACTGCCTTCTTAAAATACTAACGGATCAAATCTGACTGTAAGCAATCGATGAGCAGCTGAACTCCTCTCCTTCGCTCCGAAAAAACATTCTGGTGAGTCAGCCCTCAGCATTTTTCCTGATCAAATTCAACACATGCACACACACCGAGGTTGTTTAGCATACTACTGTTCTGCAACAGTGCCAGTGCCCAGGACCACTTTTTATTACCTTCAAGCAAGTTTAGGAAAAGATTCTATCTTGGAAGAGCACAGCAGAGCATCTTCTTTACCAAACACTACTGTCAGTGACAACTCCACATTACTGACATGCTGCATTTAAGGCTTTGAGTTAATAGCTATTCAGCACTGGAAAGAAGAGTACTTTACCAATGTACATGCATTGGAAAAAATTAAGCAGAATCAGTCAGAATCTCTCCTCATTAGTTTTCTGTAAATGATAGAAATCTTCTAACAGTCATAATTCATAACCAGCCGTCATTTCTCTTAAGGTATGCCTCAAGGAAACTTGATGTACATCCAAACTTCTGCAAGCTTGCTGCTTTCTGTTGGATGCATCTTTCGTTTTCCCTAAGAGTGCAAATCATGTTCTGGAAAGGTTACAGTATGCCAGGGATACTTAAAATAGAAAGGCCTGTAGCTGGTGATACTGCAAATATAAATACAGCTATTGGTATAGCGGTGAGAGTAACTGCAGCGACATGGACCCAGAGCAGCCCTGTGGCCAAACTCTGCTGGCAAGCTGCCAACGGCTCCCTAAAACCCAAGCAGAAGAAAGGGAATGGCCGTTTAACAGTTTGAATAGGCATAAGGCAAACAAAATGAGTTGTAGCAAATTCACAGCACAATTCTAACCCTTGGGCTTCGCTGTTACTAAATTTAGGGGTTTCAGAGCAGGAAGGGAGGTAAGAGAGCTACGAAAGTGCTTTAGTAAAGTCATGGTTAGAGAGCGAGCTGACTGCAAATCCGTGTAATTTTGACCTTGCTGTACAAAAAAAAAAACCAAACAACAACAACAAAAAAGCTGACTGCAAATCCGTGTAGTTTTGACCTTGCTGTACAAAAAAAAAACCAAACAACAACAACAAAACAAACAAACATACAAAACCCATGGGCAGTTGGTAGCTGGGGCATGGTGTCTAACTGCAACTTTTGTACGACCAGGGAAAAGCACAATCATGGCTTTCTGTAATAGCAGACTTTAGAGGATACAAACACCAAACCAAGCACCTCAGACAAAAAAAGCTGGACTGAGAAATGCTTAGCCACCAAACTAGTAAAGCCTATGAATCTTAAAGTTTGCTTAAAAATATTAGATGTCAAAGTTATCAAAGCACACCACCAGTCAGAACTGTGTCCAAGTCTAATATAATAATATCATGTTTATTTTTGTCCCTGACTCCAGACTAAGTGCTCCAGCTATATTTGTGCTTCTTGTAGCATTTTAAAGGAAACACACACACTGACTGAGCAGAGCAGTAGAGGGTGTATTAGATTATCTATTTCAAAGAGCAGCATTGGTGAATCACTAAGTTAATAAGCAATTTCAGGTCAACAGAAAGACCAAAGCATATATTGAGAAATGCTTTTCCAAACATTTTTAAATAACTGTTTTTATTGGACTGAGAACAAAAAAAAAATTTCATCAATTTTACAATAATCCAGCGAGAGTTGTTTCGTAAGCTAAAAGAAAAAAAAAAAATTTCAAAAACTTCATCTAAAAGGTGACTAAGCCTTTAGACATGCAATGACCCAGCCAGTGGTCAGAGCCACTTGAGCATACAGTCCATCTGGCAGTGTCATTCAAGCCATCGCGCGCTGCAGCACATATATCTTGACAGCAAGTCCTCCCAAAACTTCTGAAGCAAACATTTGCGATCTCTCTGGTTATTGCTGAGCACCTTACAGAGAGCAATGGTGGGCAGA
Organism: Cariama cristata; assembly: GCF_000690535.1. Taxonomy (NCBI): domain Eukaryota; kingdom Metazoa; phylum Chordata; class Aves; order Cariamiformes; family Cariamidae; genus Cariama; species Cariama cristata. The sequence continues at coordinate 62,057 of NW_009636142.1, forward strand.
GGGGAGACGCCAGTGTCCCCACACCTGCCTCTGATTTCTGCTGCATTGTTGCTGACTAGAATGCAAGTATTAATTTTTATCTGAAAAACAGATACAAGACAGCAATGTTTAGGCCAGAGATAATAAATAGTGCCTAAATGTTGGAAAATAAAGAATGGATGACTTCAGTTTAGCTGCTTGATCTCTGGTGCACTGTCACACAAAATACTTAACCTCCAGCATTCTTCTTGCAACCAACACATACTCCAAAACAAAAGGACCTTCACTGTGTTATTACCAAGGGTTCAAATTTCAGGTGGAAACAAAAGTTGAACTTCTTGCTGAAGACAGAAGAGATTGCTCCCAAAGGATGGCTATTGCCATGACAAATAAACACCTTCCAGTAGCAGCAGTCTAGCTTTAGGGACACTCAGAGCGGGACTCCTCCATTTTAGGGTAACAATACCTCAGGCAGGCAAAATCAGAGTTGGAGTAAATCTGCTCATTATTTTTATAACAAATAAAAGCACCATGTTACCAAAGCTCATTTAAAGTCATTTCAAATAGACAAAAACCTGGTAAAGAATTAAAACCTGTGCAAGTAATTTGTTTTATTTCTAGGTCTTACCAGGAAAAAATAAGTCCATCACAAGGCCAAAATTACCAAATTCAAAGTACTCTGAAAAGAAGCCTAGCTAACGGTTTGGGACACTTCACACATAGACAAAAAAAAATCAAACAAACAAAACAAAACAAAAAACAACCACAAACAAAAAAACAACCAAACAAAAAAAACAGCTTCACATTTGGTGAAATAACATCGTATCTGGGAGATTGGTGGGAATAGGTCTGCTCCTGGCAGCAGCCACCTGAATTGCTGCTGGAGACATCCCACTGCATTCGTTTTTAAAGATGCCAGAGATGCAGAAACCATCCCTTTCTACTTTCTGCGTCCACCCTGTCCTCACACATAAGGCTGAGCATTTGGTCTGTAGAAAACAGTATCTTTCAGCTTCTCGTGATACACCCCATGCAGGAGGGAGGGCCACAGTTCAGCCCTTCCAGGCCCGGTGCTCAACCTAGATGCCACAAACGCTTTGTGCTTCTGGAGGCCTTCAGGAAATGCCATCGTCAACACACAAAGACGGCAGGCTGGCTACATCTACAGGTTTAGCAAACAGATCTTAGTCACCATCTTCCTCCATTTTGGAAAGGTCAGTGTGACCGATCTCTGAAAACCAGACAGAAGTCCCCACTTCTCTCACCACCTCCCTAAATCAGGCTACAAGCATCAAGCCAGAAAATTGCC
>NW_009636142.1:63366-73592 GCF_000690535.1 Cariama cristata
TCTTCTTCTTCCAGCTTGATTTTTCTCACCTCTCACCCCAAGCTTAGGATGACAGGCCACAGATAACATGAGCTGGACTTGGGCATCCACATAGAAAAGCCATTGTTTAAAGGTTTTGGGCCAGAACTCAGAGACTCAAAGTAGATGGCCCAGACCACCTTTGGTCAGTCTTAACAGTATTCAGTACAGCTCCTTTGCCTTCCCTAAATATAAAAGAAACGAGGACAGATGACTGCGGGATGCACCTGCAAAGTACTTGCTAAGAGCAGCTGATGAACAAATCCATTTGCCTTAAACATCAAAAGTTATATTCTTATAATAACAAAAAGTGATGTTCTTGTAGCTATGATGATCACAGGACATGAGCGACTCAAGAGTTTATAAGGAGATTACTTCATTAGATCAACAGAAACACCTCAGGGGGGAAAATGTAAGCTTTTAGTAGATAAATTCATTAGGTTTCCAGGTGCTCATGCCTAGCATCGCTCAGACCACCACCAAGCTCCGAAACACATCTTTTTTGTTTTGGTCTTTCTCATACAAGACAGAAGTATGGCAAGAAAGACAGGACACTGGACAAAGCCATTTCTCTCCTGTGAAGTCAGGACAGTTATATTCCAGGTCTACCAGACCCAGCATCTACTTTCTCACATGACCAAAGAAAACTACCAAACTAGAGAAAAAGCTAGCTTAATGGTTAACCAAATCTAAAATACCATTAAGTGCACTGCTGTTCCAATAGTACGTCAATAGATGGATCATCACTGTCAACACAGAGATTTTTCACATGCCATTGGTTACGTAAACCAAGAAAAACACCGCTATTGTGGAACAACTGAGATTTCTTATGAACTAATAATTTAACCATAAAAACATTAATTGATTCATTTTTGCTACATTTTGCAGAAGCCCATATCCTAGATGCAAACCCAACTCTGCTTAAATTTGATCAGTTTTGGGGAGGAAGGGGGTGGGGACACAGGAAATAATTAATCATTTATGAACAGAAAAGAAAAATCCTAACGCAATCAAGTCATCATTTCCAGTTCAGTTGACAAGTTTTTCTTTATTGTATGATGGGAACATGCTAAATCAAGTCATCACATCCGAATTCCTCCCCTTCCATGACAGAGGCATAACGAGGCTTTAACATCACCAACATCATGCAGTACAGCCTCCACACTAAATCCTAGTTATCACACTGCCAGCCACAGAGGCAAACAATTCTGAGTAAACAGGCAAAAAATAAATCACAGTGAGATGTAAGCTACAAAGCACACATTATGGCTAGTTTGGGTCATGGACATAAAGATTAATGGATAGTCAAACAGAGGATAAAAGAAAGAAGTGGCAGAGAGGTCAGAACCACTCCTCACCTCTCCTGAATGCAAAGCAAACTCATGCCCAGCCACAGCTGCATGCTTTCCCATCCTAGACTGGCCTCAGAAATGGTCAGTTCACAAAATCCTTACAGTTTCCACTTGTGATGTTAACAAAAAGTCCTTGATACAGAAAGTAGCCTGTCCTTGTCCTGCAATCTGAATTTGTAACCATTACTACCATTCTTTGTTTCTGTATTACTTACTTTCCTACCCTTTGCAACCCAAATTAAGTAAGTTCACAAAACAACAAGTTCTGGGGATCATCCTTGGGGTTGTGTTGTACAAAACATTATGAAGTACAGAGATATAGCTGGGATTCCTTTATACTGTGAAAATACAAAGAATCAAGATCTGGCTATTAGGCATGAAGATACAGAAATTTCATTCAGTCTTCAATAGTACAGGAAGAAAACAGAGGAGAGAATAAAGTAGAAGACTTTACATCAAAGGAAAGGATGTACTACAAGAGGCCTTCTCCTTTAGGAGAAAGGACATAGGAAAATGTAAGAAAAACAAGAGATGCAGAGAAGAAGCTGCCAGGACAGTCAGCGTGCAAGGAACGGCCCTGAGGGATATGGCACAGGTGGAGACCACAGCATGAGAAAAGTCGAAGCCAGATACCAGGGCAGGTGAGGCAAGTGACAATGAAAGACAGGGCCAGAAAACAGTGTGGAGAGTGTGACTAAGTATCGTTGTAGTAAGGATGAAGGAATACTTGTTGGGGTGTATGTGGAGAAAGGCAGATGGGACAAGAGATGCATACTTATGGGTCCAAGAACAGCATCTGCTCTTGAAAAAGAGCAGTAAAAATGGGGAAAAAAAACCAAAACAAACCACACACAACACCACACTATTGAAGAATTGAGAAAATAAGAACAAGAAACCCCAAAGGCTTTTGGTTTTGTTCTGTTTAAGGAAAGGTCAAAGTTACAAGTGTTGTGTAACAAAAACTAAAGGACAGCTTCAAGAAGTGAGCTGGTCAGAGTTCATCCTCAGTGCACAGAACCATGTAGGAGAGCTCTTCCCGGACCTGGCCATGAGCAGACTGCACAGAAATTTCCTTTTCCAGGAACCTAAAGGATGAGAAGTAGTCTGTTGTATGTGTTGTTATTGTCTGCTACGTCTCTCCAACCCTATAGCACCAGCACTGACTATTGAGCTATTCCTACCTGTCAAAGAATATCACTGCCAGTAGCTTAAGTTCGTGATTATCAGTAATGGCAACCAAGCTAGCTCTGTCTGCACAGAGGGAAGTTGTTTATGTTCTGAAATATTTTGTAACAAACTCTTATTTTCAGAAGCTCACAGGACAGTTTTGCTTGGTGACAACAACATCAGATGAAATAACTATAGGACTCAGCAAGGATGAGGGATCTGTTCCTGACTGCTGCTCATCTACAACACCTGAGGGTAAGTTGCTCCCTTTTCTGTTTCTGTTTCCCTATTTGCAAAATGATAAAGGACTCTTCTATAGGGCATTTTTCAAATTAGAAAACACAGCCACTGTTGTCCAGGCACAAACAATGGTCCCTGTTCTAAAGAAAATGAAGAGAGGCCAAGCACTTGGATGTATAACCCAAGCAGAGCTGCACCAAGGGTATGCAGTCTGGTCAAAGGCACATGGCAGGCTTAGAGGTGCCCCGCAGCACTGGCATTAAGGTGGTGGGGGGAAGCATACACGTGTCCCTGACTTCTCTCTCCCTCCCACACAGCACCACTCAGAACGACACTCCATACACAGAACGTTTCACTGCACAAGCAGATAAGCATTGGCTGTGCTTAAGTTCCAGACAACAAGGAAAAACAACTACAAAAAGTATCTGGGATACTGGAAGGTTTGCTTTGTTATTCCTAGCGTGTTGTATTTGCCTCTGCAGTTCTTCCTTACGTCTCTGCCCAGATGCAAACCGAAACTAGTTAAATAACAGTACAGTTCACCCTTGATGATGCAGAGTTTCTAATGAGGGACTTCCCAAGAAAATAATACTCAGACTTTGAGTAATAATTATTCATACATGTTATAAATAAACACAGCTCCTAATACTTTTAATTAGACCGTTTCCACCAAGAAGGTATGTTCTCCTTAAATATTTACAATGTAAAAAGAAACCATACAACATTTCTCTCAGTGATGGAGGAGTTGAAAAGTGGCCAAAGTCAAAACGGACTTACTGGAGATCTCTCTTATTACAGCTTTCTTTTCAGACTAGGTAAAAAAATTGATGAAGATCAAAAGCATTCATTTACTCTACTATACACATTTGAACTAAATTGTTTAAGTGGGTAAAGGTTTTGCCCATCTGTATTAAAAGTTACAATTACATTTGAAAGTATTAAACAAACCAGCTGCTGAATGACTTGCTTCTGCAATTCTAACAGACAGTAACCCATACCCAGAGGCCTCTATTTTGCTAAATTCTCTTGAGCATATTGGGTGGGATTGCTCTGTCCCCCTACCTGAAAACAGCTTATTTATCAAAGTCACAATACTTAAGCTTTTTATACATCTCGCCCCACCCCACATTAGCATATCATGGGTTTTGTGCAAATTCACTCATATATACACCAAGTCACTACCTGCCACATACAAGTGACTTAATTATTTATTTGCACTGCCACAGCACACAGGAGCAGTCAACATCAATCAGCATCTTGTACAAACAGCACTACACAAATAGCAAACATGACCACTCATGTCCCAAAGAACTTCTATCGAAGACAGACAGGATAAGTAGCATGAGGGGAGACAAAAGTGTGTCAGGAGACAGCAGCAGTCCTTACAATAGATGCTAGCCAAAGGGTTTTGTCTTTTTGTAATAATGGTAATAAAAAAATGACCACTTCCTACCATGGATCTCTTCTTCCCTTTGAAGGAAGGAGAAATACTCAGGAAGGAGGAATATTTTTTCCATCCTAAAGTTAATAGTCAACTCATTTTGATGCGACAAGGCCAACAGACAGAAGCTTTTACTTGAACCAGCATCGTAGCTGGCAATCTTTCCTCTCCTTCCTCCTCAGGCACTGCTCTGCTGAATCAGGCACTGCTCTTCTGAACCTTGCCCTTCATTTTCTATGAGCAAAGCCGATTTTATGTAATACTGCCATAGGAAGTGTTGCAGCAGAAAGCATCTCAAGATCATCTCTACCTGCCAATTTACCCCCTGCGCTGGCAAGCTGAAGATCTCGAGGGAAAGAATGGAAGACAGAGACACATGGAAAAAAAACAAGCTAACAAGACTGCTTCCATTAAGAGCACCTCGTCAAAGAAATTGAAGAGATGGGGCAGACAAAGACCACCTGAGAAGAGAAAGCAAGGTAAGCAGATTCAGCAAGACACCTGCCGTAAAAGCTTTGTGAGATGACTCACCCGGTTCTCTGTTCCTCTCTCCAGCTTAGCTCAACACTGGATGAGAGGGGAGTGCTACATCAGGAAAAAAGGGTGGAGTTGACAGAACATTTCCTGGGCAATCACAGGAGCAATAAGCAGCCTGTTCGTCCACCCAGTGCAAATTACAGGAACATCAACACTGCTCAAACACACACAGCACGCAAGAGTGCCCTGAAAGCTGCTCCATCAGCCTTATGCTGCCAGGGTGCAAGAGGCTGGTTATAATCTGTCCTTGTGATAGCAAGCTTCGGAGTAGGTGGCATCCACTGGGAACACTGCAGATGTTCCTGTGTGCCAGCGAGACAGCCCTAAAAACACGACACCAACTCACTGCCAGTCTCTCAACTTACAGCACAGTTCATTAATAAGATCATTTAAAAAGGCTCACAAGGATAACAATCATGAAACAGTTTTCTGTTGGACAAGGAGGATGAGCACACGGGAAAAGCTTCAGGAAGGTGAAGCAACATTGCTGTAACACGAGACAAACCTGGAACAGTGACTTCCAAGGTGGGAAGGGGAGAAGGTGAAGGACATGTATGAAATTATGGCAGCCAGTTCACTTTACTAACAGACAAAAACCTCTCCAGGATCAAAGAGCAAGTATGGGAAGCAAGGGATGGGGGGCCTCATGGCACTGCTGGGTTCTGGGGGACAGAAGATGGATGTGAAAGGATAAGGGAAGCTCTCACACCTAAGGATATATTTGAGCACTTAAATTTCAAGCCAGAAAGAATGGACAAGAGACAGAGCCTGAAGGCTCAGAGTTCCTCTTTGTACTGCATAAAAGACCAAAGGATCTTCTAGAGATGTAGTCCCACTTATTGCATAAGAAGGGCCAAAGGCAGATACACAACAAAGAAAAGGACTGAAGCTAGAGCAAGGAGATTAAGTGGGAACTCACCTTGATATCAGCTCCCAGCCAGTTGCTGACGCCTGCCCTAGAAACTCTCCGGACAAAGCTCCCGCCAGGCCAGACTGTCTCACGCTTCCCTGCCACCTCGTTCCCCTTGGAACAAGACTCCCAATACCCCACTGCCATCCTTCATGTATCCAGCCAATACCTTCATATCCTGTGCTATTCATCTTTCTCATCTTCTTTTCATCCTCATAGCAGAGCTATTACCTACAACACTCCTAATCACAGTTAATTGGTGTATGCTATATGGAAGAGATCCATAATCTTCAAAGCATCTTCCAAACAAACTACAGCAGAACAAATTCCCCCCTCTGCTCACGGCATTTGGCAAGAGCATAGCAGCAGACATTACACCAAGCGGCCTTTTTGTTTCCACTCCCTGAGTCACAACCCAATGCATCAAAGATTGATTTCACGCCTATCTGGGATGAATGAGCTTTCCTAAACGTTTATGACACGCTAAAGAAAAAAAGCAGCAAGGGGAAGGTATGACTCACCAAGTATTTGCTAATCTATAGCTGATCTTCAGAAGTTATTACATTTGTATCATGTTTCAGAAATAAACATGCAGATTTCCAACACTTATCTCAGACCTACAGCACACTGCGCTCTATCATTATGGGCTACCACAGCTGCTGGAAGGACAAAACCACACACAGTAGCCTTCTCCAGGAGACAGAAAATAATCAAGTTACCCATATCAGTCAGAAATAAAAGAAAAGGCTTCCTTAAACAATAACATACTCATTGATCAAAGGCTTTTTTCTTGAACCCTATTACAAATCCATACTCTCTTCTGCTAGGTGTAAATGGCAGCACAGGCTCAGCAGACTCAAAATCTACAAGGAGTTTATTTTATTTCTTTTTAACCACCAAAATTCTTCCCAGGTTTCCAGAAGGACCGTGTTGTCTCTTCCCATCCTCAAAGGTATTTGGCACAAGAAGAGGCAACGCCTATACCATAGCTTAAACAGATAAACCGTCTCCCTTGGCTGTCTGAATCACTGTTTTAAATTAAGCACAAGAACATGGAAAATCCCAAGCTTTCCTTTACCTCCCAATATTCCTACTCCCTGTTTCAAGGGGGAAGTCCTACAGAACTTCAGGTATCACTTTTGCTCCCAGGTATGGACAAGCAAAGTACGTGACAGCAGGCTCCAGGCTCCTTGGCCCAGCTACATTTTCTTCTCACAATACCACTTCATAAAATGACTTTAGGAGACAAATGCAGGCTGGAGAGGTGGATTTGCACATTGGAAGTCATTAGGTGTGGAAAGGGGTTATAACGCTTAGAGGCAGACTTGGAGCGGTAGCTCCAAGTTGAGGGAATCTCGTAAGTACTCCAGCACAGATTTATTTTTTTTTTCCCCCCTCCTCTTTTTTAAGAAATGCTGTTTGCACCACAAATGTTGCAGCCTGTAAAAGCTGAGTAAAAGAAATGCCACCTTTGGAAAACGTTTTAAACTGCTGAAAAATCCAAATCTCAGTGAAATCACTGGGGTGGGGAGAGGATGACACCCAGGGCAGTTGGACAGCTGGTGATGCCAACAAACTGAACTCAGATTAGGAAGATGAGAACTGCCACTACAGACCACACCATCAATACCACCACTCTTCACAAGAGCTATTAAGTACATTAAAAGCAGTTACAAAACCCAGTTAGTAGGGAAGCTTATGCCCTACTATTCCCAAAGCACGGAGAGCTGCATTCACTCTAGCAGATGCTCTCTTGCCTCAGAGTTATCCAGACACATCCAACTCTGCCAAAACCATAGCATCAACGCAACAGCAGTGATGTTCACAGAAGAATTACGCCACATGCAAAGGGTTCTTTCTCCTGAGCAAAGCAATACATATTATTCCACATACTTTTGAGAGAAACTGTCTTTTTTTTCATATCCAAAGATTTAGGACTGTGTTGTCCTATGCACAAGAAACAATGCAATCTAACAACGTAACTGAAAACATGCACAAAAATGCAAAGACATAAAACAACACCACCAACATTTATTTAAAATGATATCCATTGATAAGTTACTGGACATCAAAGCAGACAGAAGACAAGTTATTCTACAGCAGTCATATCTGACGCAGAATCTCCACCTTCCACTGGCGCCTGCCAGATGCAATGGGACCCAGAAAGGACATGAGGGCAAATCAATTCACCTCCCCTAACCTCCACTGAAATCAGTAATTTTTTTATTTCTTTATTCTTCCGCCCATTTTCCCCCTTTCTGGCTATACTTTAGCAGACCCAAAGCCTTTTTGCTAGTTCTCACTCCTTTTCTCCAAGTCATACTTTTACTGTATGTGTGCACTTAACTTTAGTTTGATAACAAAAGGAATTAAGCACGCAACTACCTTAAAAACAGTTTATTTTCAGTATGTTGCTCCTATCGTATTTCTTTTATGTCCACCTTCAATGACTACTAACACACCAAGCCCAGATCTTTGGGTTTTTTTAAATGAAGCAAATCTGACATCACTGGCAACAGAAGCATTGCTTGAAGGGAGAGCAACCAATAGTTACTCTTAACAGTGTATGGTAATGAATGAGACAATCCCCATTAACTATGGTTAATAACCAGAGTTTCACACACTACAAAAGGTCTGCTGCTTAGCAAATGAGGAACAGGCAAGCTTCAATTAACTCTTTCTTTCTTGTTTAAATACAATTTCATGTGCTTACTGGTGACCAGATTCTATTTGCCTAACTCATGAGAGCACTTTGTTTCTTTTAGTGGGAAAACAAATAACATCTAGATTTGACTTCAGGTGCTCTTATGGCCTTAATGTCATTAGGAAGGAGTCTGCAGCTTGTGCCAAGACATTACATCTTCCTCCCCACCAGGTAAATTCTGCACTGGGTAACAGCTGGAAAAGAGCTGGATGACTAACAAACAGGAATCCAACTATTGAAAACAAGCAGATTGATATGTTATTCCCATTCTTGCCACCAAGTGTTGCTGTTTACCAAGGGAAAGCAAGAACCAAAAAAAAAAAAAATAAAAAAATTAAAAAAGATATTGCTAAATTTCCTTATTGTGTTTCTACCCAAATCCTTCCATGCAGAATTCTGATTCGTCAGTTGAAACTCCTTGTGGCTTCAGAACAGCATGTTTTCAATAGCTTCTGAAAGCAGAAAGCTTGCAGGCTATCTTCTGCAAAAAAATGAACACACATACGATCTTCTACAGTGTTGATAAGCACATTGCAAATGCCCAAGGAGAAAATTTGTGTGGGGAGATAACTGCAGAAACTATTCTTAGCAACAGAGTTCTGCATCTGTTAAACTAACTCTGCTGGCACTGTGCTGAAAATTTATATTCACAAACACGTGCTCCAAATGTTGTGAAAAAGATACTATTTTAAATTCTGTTTTATGTAACCTGAAACATCTCTGAGAGCTCACGGAGGTAGTTTCATTGCATTCCAAGAAGGAGCAGAGCCTGGGCTGGTGGACCCCAGCACAGGGCTCAAACAATAGCCAGTGGTGCGTGGGCATCAGAAGCCTGCAAGTCAAAAGCACAGCAAAAGGCAGCGCAAAGCCCAATCTCCCACAGAAACAGGTTACACAGAGTCACAGGCCTAAACGTGGCTGAAAACCACGGCTTTAAAACTGGGTTTTTGCTGGCAAAACCACTGTCACTCAGCATGGGGAACTGATCTTTAGCGAAACATTGAAGTAAATTGTTAATGTTCAGTGTACCATGCCGTTCCATTTTCTGATCCCCTCATGCAGGCAGCATAAGACTCAGTGACAAGCAGTAAAACCTCTAGGAGACCCGCAGATGAAAATAATATGGTGCAAGCCTCATGTGTGGCAGTGAATGAGGTGGGAAACTTGGTCTGAAGACAGAACGAAGCACCAGAGACCCAGTTTCACATTTCAATAGACAATTTTACTGATCAAACTTTAATACTTCTTATAACTGTCTTATTTCAGTTTTGGTAGGGGAAAAGTTCATTACAGACTTTTTTTTCTTTCTAGCATCAGCCATTTATTTTAAGTCTTCTCATAACATTTTATTTTTGGATACTATGAGAAGCTGGGCAGAAGCTCGCTCTCTCTCGCTGATAAATCTTCAGTGCCTCCTAAGTTAGACCAAGCAGAAATCATGGCAAAGTACACTCTTTATAAAGTTAACTTCTTTATGGTTATGCCTCTATGTACCAAACAGAACTGGACCCCTGGATGCACCTATAAACAACTGCTACAAAGAAAGTGCTGTCAAATGGAATAAGACCATTCATCTCTAAATCCATAGCTGAAATTTCATCGAATGGCTGAAAGCAGACTCGGCGTTTGACATCACCTGAAGACCACTACGATGCCTTCCCACAACACTGACTTTATAAGTGACCACATGAAAAAATCATTATCCCACCTGGGAAAAAAACTGGGACCTTTACATGTAGAGCAGCTGTAGTGAGGTGAAAGCCTGAAAGGATTTTGGAGAAAGTAAGAAGGGGGGGAGAAAGACAAAAAAAAAAAAAAAAAAAAAGCTGCAAGTTCAAGGGCCTCCAGAAAAGCAGT
>NW_009636142.1:73623-75617 GCF_000690535.1 Cariama cristata
GCAAGTTGCAGGGACTCCAGCAAAGCAGTTTTCTGGTCGGTTAAACAGCCAAAAGCAGTATTAGCCTGTACCACTCACACCAGACTTACTCATAACCCCTTCCTCCTGGCTCCCAGAGGCCATATTCTGGTACCCATTTTGAAAGACTGCCCCGCTCTTTAATCGCCTTTTATTAAAACGTTCTTTTTAAAAGCTGATGGTACAGGCAGGTCCCTACCGTAGTCCCAAAGAACATATTTTTTTCCCTGCTAACCCATCCGCATGGCAACAGCCAGAAACACCCTTCAGTAACCCGTACGTGTCAACAAGCTCCATTACAGCCCAGGATCTTTGGTATAACAGTTATTTCACAAGCCTCTGGTGGGACTGTAAATTCTGGCAGTGTCAAACACATTTCCTTTTATTACAAAACCCATTTTGAAGCCATCGGAAAGATTTCTCATTTGTAAACTAGCACTTCTATATTTAGAATATTACTTGGATTACAGATTTATTTTTTTCTTCCTGACGCTGCAGAAATGGAGAAAAAGAAAAGGCAGGAGCACTAGCATAGGCCAGCAGGCAACTTCAAATATTGGAAAAGGTTTTAAGTTCTCAGAGACGGGGACTGTTCCTCTGGATTTGAAGGAAAGGCCTGATTCACAACTTCCAGCTAAAACACTGTCCCCAGTTTCACCCCTCCATAAAATGGAAACTCTTCCTCTGGCCAGGCTCACCTGCAGTGTGACTTGTGGTCTGCTTCAGAAAGCAAAGGGGCAAGGTGTTGCAGGAATGTGGGGTGAGACACCAAAGGTCCATCAAGTACTTGGTCAGGAGAGGACCACTCACTGTCATAACTCCCCATTTCTTCTCTGCTGAAAGTACAAATACCACCTACTGATCCCTCAGCCAAACTGAGGGAAGCAGATCATCCTCACAAGGCATCTGCTCCCCCAAAGACAGGCAGCCTTTTAGAAGTACTGGACTAAGTTATTTTAACACGTACACTGAAGTACATCATGACGTGGTCTTTGAGTCAAACAAAATATGACAAATAGATTAACTGAAATCTGTGCTTCCAGCAACTAACAACTGAATAAGTAAGGAGAATAAACAAGTCTCCTGTACGTGCAAAGATGAACACAGCTTGGCATGAGAGACCTCTACATAAACGCTAAATCAAACTAACAAACATGACTGACGGGATAATGACTAATACCTCATTCAAAGCAAAATACTGTATAGCTCTTTCTTATGCACTCAGGAGATTTTGATGTCTTTGAGTTCTCCCCACTCAGATGAGCTTTTTTCACCAATTCTGGATTAACTGGCTCACTTATCTACTCAAGAGTCAATGATATCCAAGTTTTTGATTTCTTGACTAAAACTTGCTCTGCAGCTAGAACTAATATCAAGGCCTACCTAAATCGTTTGGTACAAATAAACTGGGGGAGGGTTGCATACATTAGATCCCAGATCTTTGGATATACTTTTTTTGGGGGAGGGAGGGCACTGTTCCAATAGTTTCTTAAAATTATGGCAGCAGAACAGAGTGTGAAGCAGGGCGGCATGTAGCTGCCAACACATCAAGCATTTGCAATGATTCATTAGTCCAGACTTCGATGAGTTGTTTCTCATTTTGAAATAACTAGAGACAGAAGAAACTAGACATCCAACCCGCCAGAACTCAGCTGATTGGTACCCACATTCCAGGTGCTGGGCAAATGTGTGGAATAAGCAGGCTCACGGTCCATCCAGCTCAGCACCCTATCTCCAACAGGGAAAGCACACAAGCACAGCTACGATCTATGCTCTGCTTCTCCTGTAACCCTCCAGCATCCATAGTCATTAACAAAGGGACAGAGCAACCCCGTTCCAGTTCCCTCTAGTGTCTGTTTTGTCCATGAAACTGTCTAATCTCTTTTTGAACCTACTAGTACCATCTACCTCCACAGCCTCCTGCAGCAACCAAATCCAAAAGTAAACTACCTGCTTAAACTTACTGATTTCCCTAC
>NW_009636142.1:75648-90671 GCF_000690535.1 Cariama cristata
TTATTGCATTTCATGTATTTACTTTTATTTTAACACAGGTAGGTATCTTGTCAAATGATGGAAAAGGGATCTGCATCTTGAAGTCATATACATTAAGTGATAGAAGAGAGAATAAACCAAGAGAACAGCCATTGGCTATGTACCACTTTGATGGTTCAGCATTTGTATTCAGTCATCATCTAACTTTTTTTTAAATGAAAACATTACCGTAATTTCCTGTTTATTGAACCCTAATCTCTTTGTCTGTTTTTTCTATTAAGCTTTTTCCAGGCTTCCATCCTCCCTTTCCCCAGAGAAAGGGTCTTTGAAAAGTTTTTATCAAATATAATGTAGAATTTAGCCTGCTGTAGCTATTTCCAGATGGCCTCCAATGCAATTAATTTATTTACTCGCCATGAGTTTTCCAATTGGGAAGAAATAAGTGGAAGCGAGACGGGATTTCTAAAGCAAGAATCTTGCTAGTACCTCAGGAATTACGATACTTCATTTCTTCTAATAAAATCACACAGAATTGGATCCAATTCACATAGATACCAAACACTCCCAATGACTTCACCCTTGTCTCTAACCCAAACAGTTTTTTCATGGAAAGAGAGACACAGCACAAGCAGGTATTCAGACTGTTGGCACACCTTACTGGAATTTCTTGCCTGAAAACCCAGCCATTAACATATGGAGGAATTGGAGCAAGTGCTTCTATTTTTATTATACACCATCTTTTTCGAGTTATCGTCTTCCCTGCATTACAAGGTATTTGCAAAACAGACAGAAAATAGTGAATTAGGATCAAGAATTTCAGAACAGGCCTTAGCATTCCCATCAGTGTGACAGTACTTTTTTCTCTCTACAGAATCCTCATTCAAGTTGTGTTGCACAGTACAAATAATTGATACAATTACATTTGAGCCTTTTCTCTTCCTCAGAAAAAAAGAGCTCCTGTATAGCACTATCAGGCAGCTCTTACACGAGGACAGCCTGGAAAGTCAGGAGTAAGAATTTCACGTTCCTGTTTAAGACCAGTAGCACCAGTAAAGCCAGTATTTTTCTGTTTTCATTACAAAAGGTTTTGTCATTTCTCCACAGACATTGCTTCCTTGGCATGTCACATCTTAACTGAGACCCTACACCTGCCCAAGGCTTTGCTACCAGGAATCTCCAGGCCACTGCAAACCACCACCAACTACCCAAGGAGACAGGGCTGGGATCCAAACCAACAGATTCCTGATGCTTGAGAAGAAAAGCTGCAAACTGGTCACCAACAATGTCACATTTCTCCAACAATGTCTGCTCAGCACTTTCTCCCATTTACAAAGGAAGGTCCCTCAGAGGTACCTCCAAGAGTACTTGCCCTGCATCCTCCATCAAGTCCATCTCAAGAGCCCTTCCTTGGGCAGGACGCCGACCAGGGTTTTGACAACAGCGAGGCAGTGGGTGCACTAGGACTCCTTCCCATCCCACTGACAGCTCTGCCTCATTGTTTCCCCCTGTAGCCATCTGCTTCTCGTGTCTCATTCTCAGATTGCAGATCTGCTGTGAAGCAGCCCACCACCTGCCTTCATGCTCACATAGCACCTACCAGCAGTATGGGATGCTGGGTCCCAAGCAGGGATCCTAAGTTTTATAGTAGAATAAGTCATAACATGCAGAACAAAAGCTGTTTACAACTTTGTTGTTGGCGCTTCCCAGATATACTGCTGGCAAAATAACATCACATTTCGTAATGATTTCCCTGAGGTGTGCCAACTACAGAGTAGCCCTCTTCAACCAGTACCAAATACCCTGTATCGAAGTCCGAGGTCTGTATACAAAGCTGCTGAGGAGAAACAAGGTTTATATTCTGATTAATTGTTCAGGATGAAAATACGGGCTGTGACATAACATAACAGCTATTTTGGCACAACTTTTGAGGAGCATGAGTAAGCAGCCTCTCCTAATTGATGTGCAGATCCTGGAGTGGGTAGTAACTGCATAATAGCTTCATGTTGTCTTCTGAAAGTTAACACAGATGTGAACCCTGTCAAACTACTCCACAGTTACCAGCAGTGGCTACACACTGGAAGAATGTAATCCTGTTTCATCCATTATCTACATTTTCTGTCTCCCATGGAAAATGGATTAACACAGAACGACTTGGACCTTACAGCTGCAGTCAACACAAGTGATTCCAGGTCTCAATGGTGGCAGAACTTAAGCAGCCGATCAAAAAACCTTGGCTTAACAAGTTACCTTTCAGCAGCAGAGCAGTGAGAGCTGCCACGTGTGCTGTTAGATCACAGCCAATGTGTACTAAGTCAGCTTAGCTTAGCCTACCGTCAAAGAGGTTAGCGTTAACCTGCATTACATCATATTTGCTATAAACCAGGACTTTGCACACAGATAACTACTGCAGTATAGCTGACATCAGTAAATTATTACACAGAATTAACTAAACTATGCTTGAGCCGTAAGATGATTAGCTCAGTCAGCCAGTATATTTGGGATGTGGTTCCTATGGAGCAAGTATAAAGCTCGAGAAAAGAGTCCTGGTACTTACGAGACCACTGGCATTACTGCTCATTCATTCAAGAGATTCAGTATGTCAAGAATCAGTCATATAAAGTCATCAAACTGGACTCATTGGTAAAGATGTCACTGACTGTAAGCATGGTACTTGTCACACTTTCTTCTGGAATGCTGTTTTTTAAAACAGCAAAATTCAGCTGCATACAGAAAACCAACCAGAGGCCAGCAACCATACAACTGACACATCAGTTTTACTGTGTTTTTGTAACATCAGCAGTATGATTTTATGCTCCATCTAACCCAACAACGCAACGTAACTGCAAGCTGCTACAGAAGGAGGAGTCCAGTCTTACCACAGTCTGGTTCCCAACCCTCCTCTGGGTTGGGTCTTGTAACTGTGTGGCTGTAGCACAAGTCAGTTCCGTAAGCAGATGGAAAACTTTTTTTTTTTGAGCATGTGTGGTCCTTTCCCATTGAATCAGCAAGATAAACTAAGTCTCCCTGCAGCCATTTAGCAGCCAGTTCCTTGACGGGGTGCAGGACTGCGACTGAAGGCACAGATGGGCACGGCCATACCTTCCAGCAGCAGCCTGCAGCCAGAGGAGATCAGGTGTAGCACAAAACCACACCCCGTGTAGTGCATAGTCCTCCTGCCGGCATTCAGGAGGTGAACTTTTACCCCACGTTACTGCCTTGGAAATAAAGTGGTTAAGTGAGTAACAAGAGGCTATTTTTTCCCTTAAATCACTCAAATGATAGAAAAGATAAAGCCTCTGATTCCACATATCTAAGCTCTAGAGGAGATGGCTGGGTGAACACCGAGCCTCCTGCATCTTCACCTCTGAAATCTACTGGAGCAGACAATACCAAAGAATTGGTAGAAGTGCATTAAGTGCACTTTAACTCGTGAGAATGCCTGTCACAGGGTAAAAGCATGATAGACAGTATTGCTCTGCAAATGCCTTTGTGTTCATGTTCTGAATTGGCGCTCTTACACAGTCCCTGAAACCCAGACCAAAAAAAGAAGCGTAAACAACATTTTTGTACATGCGATGTTCAGTGGAAAAGAGGAAAGCTGCCCCTTATCCCTGCAGTCACCCAAAACCTCTGGGCAGCAGAAACTGGTGCAGTTTTCCAGGCTGTTTAAAGGCCTGTACCTTATATCCAAAGGCAAGTCAGACCATATGAATTGATGTGACGCTAACAGCCCAGACTTGAAAAGCATGGGACTTACCAGCTGGCACGTAGTCCATGCATACATGCAATAAGCCTGACAACTTCTAGTGAAAATTAAACCTGTTTCCCCTTGCGTAGCAGTTCTGCTCCTGCAGAGGGGAGCAGCAGTATGCAGCTATACTCCAATGCTGCAAGTAGTTAAACAGTCCTCTTGCCAGGCAAGACATGGATGGTTTTTCTTTCTAACAGTAGCAGCTGTGGTAGGATGCAAAATATGGGCACGGTAGCATGAAGAATGCTACCAGATAAATCACAAAAGGCCAATTTTTGTGACGTGACTCTTCTGCCTGCAGGTGTAATTCTTCCATGTACTGTCCTTCCATACATCTCTCCAGCAATAAACTCAGCAGAACATGCTGGAGTTTGGGTTCAGTCTTCAGTTACAACAGAGAAGGGGGTCTCAACTATTAATCTGTATCACCCAGTTGAACCAGGGGGCCCTGCATCTTTACACACTTTTCTCCCAGTCTCTGTGAGCATCTCACACGTTCTGGCAGTTGCACTGTCACAGCCATCCAATGTCCGGATTTCAGAAAAAGCCATACAATAAACCTAAGTGCAGTAACAAGTCAGTGTGCCACAACAGAAATCCCAACTCCATTACTAATTCGCAATTTAATTCAGAACATTCCTTAACCATGAAAATGCAGAGGTAAGGCAGTGCCTTCAAAATGCTTTTCATTAAGAACTCAGCATCTAGCACAGCTCCTTGTAAACTGCATATAATCTAATTTCTGCACTACCCCATTTCAGTTTCTCATTACTGAGTATCTTTCATGTTTTAATTCACATGACATTAGATTCGCTGCACTAAACGAGCACCTTCTGAACTCCAGTATAAAATGGAGGTTAATTACTAAACCAGATTTTTAAGTGAGAGTAAAACTCTATTAATGCCTAAAGCAATGCTAAACTTGACAACTTAATTGAAGTTAAGCATTGCAGAGTTAAACTGCCCCAACAGCTTTATTTAAGCAGCAGCTCACACAGTGAGACCTCCCAGGAT
The DNA here is from genome assembly GCF_000690535.1 of Cariama cristata. Lineage (NCBI taxonomy): Eukaryota > Metazoa > Chordata > Aves > Cariamiformes > Cariamidae > Cariama > Cariama cristata. The sequence goes on from NW_009636142.1 coordinate 80,393, forward strand.
CTCACGTTTTACCCAGATGATGGAGGACAGGACTCCTCCTGCTCCCAAATCTTGCATTGGCAGTGAGATACTCAAGTGGCATTTTGAGATGGCCTTGTAAGCAGATGTCAAGACCTCTCCTCTCCACCCACTTCTCCTCATCTGCCTTGTACACACCACTGAGCCTTAGAATAAACAAGGGGAGACAAACATAAGTGATGGGGTAAAAAGAGATCTCGCTGCAGGTAATATAGGTAGAGGTAAAAGTTACCATCAAGATCTGCCAACATCCAGCATTTACATGGCACTAACTTTGTCATCGAGGCACCTAACAGCTAACTAAGCCTTACAGCACCCCAGGAATGTAGATATTGCTGTACCATCTGCTATAGATATTGTAGATATCTGCTGCTGCAGATATTGTTGTTCACCATCCAAAGTCACTCTCATTTACACGAGAAAAGCCCAAAAGGACTGCATAAATGCAGACAACATCTTCATCTATAAACTTAAAGTAAGAAGGACCATTGAGTCTACTGGGTCTCAGGTTTGTTTGGAGCTTCTAGATGGCAATAAGTAATCAAGTCTCTTCCCCAAAATGTGCTAGTCTGGGAAAGCACCCCTCACTTTGTGCATATTTCTCATTAGTTATTGGAAATGCAAAAGGAACAAAGTCTGGAGCAGTAAACATGGTTTATTTTCTATACTTGATGTTTTGCTATTGCCAGTCATCTCCAGTTACCCAAACATGCCAGAGCTTGACAATACAGAGAAATGAATGCAGCCTAAGAAAATACAAACTGGAGACTGTACAGTCAGCACATGTTCATTTCTGTATCTGATACCAAGTGAATCAAGCAAGACTGCTATGGCATGGCATAGCACTGGACTCCTGCTACTGACAGTGCTGTTAAAGATTTGTACTTAATTGCTACACTTTATTTCAGACGTGCCTTCCAGGGTAAACTTTTCCAGTAATTCCAGTAAACTTTTTTTATGCTAAAGAACATATTCTGCAAGATCTCCACTTTGTTAGCCCTTGCCAAAAGCAGCCTGCAAAAAACTGAAGTGTAGTCCTAGATAACTGCATGATGCAGGAAAGCCAAGGTAAGATCAGTCCCGACTGAAGCTTAGATACTCAATTCCGTGTGATATTTATCTACTACAGCTGGCAGAAGAATATTGTACACTGTCCCGATGAACAGCGACACAGTTGCAGGTTACAAAAAGGCACTTTGTGCACAGCACACTGAGGAACCGATTCTAGAATCATCCCAGAGCATGAAATGGCCAAAGTTCATGTTTACTATTTTAGAAGTAATTTCGACTTTAGTGTATTAATTCATAGCAGACAAGTTAGTGCTGGTGCATCAAAGAACTGGAAATATTTTAGTTAACAGCCTCGCGGAATTATTATACATGTTAAACAGGCCAGATAACATCGCAAGCGGTGAGCATCTATCAAATGCTTTGCACAAACAACACCAAGGTACAGCTTTGCAGCAGTGGACATAAGCACTTCAGCCTCAGTGCAGAGGTTAATAGATGTAACATTATGTTGTAGCGTGCTTTGCCTCCATCTGCAATGGAGAATGACAAAGCAAAAAAAACTAGTTTGTGTCAAACAAGCTTGAATCAAGACGAGGAAGAAAACCTGCCTGCCTTTGAACCAAAACTGAAAAGGACACAGTTTTGCCCACCAAGTCTTTAACTCTGCCTATATAATCAATCGCTTTTAGGACAAACTGCAATAGTTTGGATAAGAAATACACCCCCTTGCCTTACTTAGAAAAGCGAAGCTGAAGTAGTGTAACTTGGGGAGGAGGTGTGCAGCCTCCTGCACACTTCATCTTGTGCACACTGTGATACATTAAATCAAAAAACAGTTCATGTATGAGTTATACATAACTGGAAAAAAAAAAAAAAACAAACACAAACAAAAAAAACCACCACCAGAAAACCAAAAACCCAAACAAAAAACCACACTTTTTTACTATGAGTGTCATCAATACTGGAACAGATCACCCAGAGAAGCTGTGGAGTCTCTGTCCTTGGAGATACTCAAAACCCAATGAGACACAGCTCTGAGCAACCTAGTCAACACGACGAGCAACGGAGATGGATAAGATGATCTCCAGAGGTGTCACCTCAGCAACTCTGATTCTATACAGCTACTGGGAAAAACTTCAGACTGTTGAAAATAACTCTATTCCAAATTTTCAGAACCTGTCCACGTGACACTCGACATTAGACTAACAGCGTTGTGGTTGGCTTTGAGAGCAACCTAGTTTGCATCCAGAAAGCTGCAGTTATATACAGCTCCTTTTTCAGGGGAGCCACACAAGCACTCACTATCACAGTAGGCACACACACACGCAAGTGCTCAAGGAACTGTTCTTTGTGATTTAAGCACGTGCAAATCTAAATACTCATCTCTCAAACACCTAAAACTTTCCAATGCCAAGAACTTGGGCACTTTCCTTCACCTCACTTCAAAAAAACAAACCCAAAAAAACTACGCCACCCAAAAAAACAGACCCATAAGCCAATGCTATCATCAGGACATCAGAAACTAAAGGGGCAGTTAGGTCTTCGGTGAGGGGGAAGAAAAACCTGACTGATAATGCTCTTCCTCTGTTAAACAGACTATACTGAGATTCAGTTAATTCTGCATCTTATGTTGAAAACATTATGTATTTATCTTTTTTCAGGTGGGATTTTTTAATTTTCTAAATACTATTTCAACAAGTGGAATATATTTAAATCACAGCGTCAGACTCAAAAGTACATCAGATTTAACAGCCTGCCATATGCTGAACACTCTTCTCGCAATCCAACAACGTATTCAAACCATGAGCTGAAACTTAAGCACATATAGTCTAAAGCAGCACATGGGCTTCAGGTTTGCTGGACCAGGCTAGAGCACTCCTGTGTTTGTTACAGCCCTAGGGCTGCAACAAGTTTAAACCCACAAGTACAAAACCAATTCAATTATATAGGATTCAGAAATAAAGAATACACGGAAGTGTTTTGCTGAACAGAGGTTTGCTCAAGGGAGGTCTTTAAGCATATGCTTAACTTCAGCTGGTGTTTAAGTCTGATCTCTTTCAAAGAGGTCTCGGCATGAATGCTGGATGCTTTCTTTAGCTTGCAGCTCCCACTATGCCAAGGATTCAAAGTGCATTGAGGGGGGGAAGCCTATGGCAGGCATCTGCCTAGAGAGAATGCTTTTGGAAGAGACTATGTATTATTTTAATATTTCGATTACTTTTACAACTCCAAACAAGCCCAAGTTGTTTCTAAAATTCCAGGTCATAAACCAGCACATAGGTACCTCCCTGAATTTTAACTTGAATTCTCATCTTCATCTAACAAGATGCCAGGAAACAGAAAAGAGCTTGTTACCAAAAACTTCAATAAAATTCAGTTAAATTATCCAGATGGTTTTCATTCCACAGAAAATACTAAACCAGCAGTTTGCAGAGCATAGCATTTTCTAAATACACAAAATAAAGAGAAAACAATACACAAATGGAAAGTGCAAATGCTGACCCCGTTATATTTTTGTTCCAGCAGAAATGCAACACAATCAATACAATCTTGCAGTTTTAGAGCACCCGTCTTTCTGCTGCCAGGGGTGCTCTGCAACTGTAAGTGCCACCAAATAAAGCACACACAGTTTCTAGTTCGACCACTTATTTTTTTCCTATGCTACACGCAGAAAGGAGGAAATCTGTTTCCATCACATAGCACCCAAAGCCCTGCAATCCCTACAGCACTACAAGAAGCCCAACAGCACCTACTGAACAACCCATGTACTTTGGATGGCTCTGCAAGCAGCCAAATTTAGCATTTTTCCAAAGCATAGCCTGATTCTGTAGCTCTTAAATACAGGGAAAAATTCTTAGATTAAATAGTGATTACAGAATTGGAATTTCAAGAGCTGTGAAAGTCCTTGCCACAAAAAATAAACCCACTGAAAAGAGACAACAAGGACAGACCCTGGAATTTTCTGCACTATGTTAGTTAATAAACCTCAATGCAAAGGTATTAAATTACAGATGGGAAATATGCATCAGATAATTGTATGACAACACCAGCAATCATTCAAAACCCCCACCAGCAGAATTAGAAAACCGATCAGAAAGATCAGCAAGAAATGAGCCATGGAAAAACATGTCTACAGTTACAGATGGATATTCATCCCTTTTACATGGCATCTCACTAAAACGTTCCATAGCAACAGGGCAGGAGTTATCAGATAGCAGGGGAGGAGACTGGTAACCATACAAACCAGAACCATTCTCCAGCTCATCACACATCTCAAAAACGATATGAGAAAACAAGCGAGTGAGCAAATCCAGTACTTAAACAAGGAGGAGCTGTAACAAATCACTAAAGCATTTCTTCTTTAGATCATTAACATGTTTTTCCTGCAGTACTACTGGTTTTCCACATCAGCCAGCAAAGATGGCACAGACAAGAGCATCATGATGATCTGCTGAACATTGCACCATAGTGATAGCACACCAATGCTCTTGCAATCCTTTGGGAGAGCAGGGCTTGTCATCTTCCCTGTGCCTCTGTCTCTGTGCCTACCTAAAATAGCTGCAATGCCCAGGCTGCCCAGGAGAAGCTTTGGGTATGAAAATGGTGGGATTACCAGCTGAGACTGCAGCCACCATCGGAGGTGCTCCAGGTCACAGCTGACTACAAGAGCCACCTTTTCTCACCAGCCTCCTTTCATTGAGCTGGTACACAGCACGACACTCGGCACAGCAGAACAGCATTCAGGAACACGAGATCATTGGACCTGTTCCTCTGCAGGTCTATTTATAGTCTCAAGGCAAAAGGCCAAATGGTCAACAGTTTCAAAGAGCAAGTCTCTTAAGATCCCACCCGAGACCCAAAAAAACACACACACACCCCAGATCAGTGCAAGAGATCACTGCAGACACTACAGACCCAGAGGGGGGAAATTTTGTCCTGTGGAGGTTGTGATACCCCAGCACAACTTTTACAAGCAACTTCATTAGAAAGGCTAAGTGGGGGATAATTAACAGTCTCCTCCACAAAGGAGGACTCCTTCAGAAAGACAGTAATTACTGCCTACTCGGAGGGATCTCTCCCGGAAAGCATGAGGCTGCTGTAAAGGCAGGGTGGCCGATTCCTTTGGGGAATACCAAAAAGGCTGCAAGAAAGACCCTCCCCAGGTCTGCAAACATGCAGCAGCATCAGGCCCCTTCCAGCCAGCCCTGTCTTCTCTGCAGGTGCAGCTCCAGCATCTTCAAGATCCCCATAACAGGCAGATCCATTTCACGCTTTTCTACATTACTCGACACACTTGAAAAACAGAAAGTCCTTGCTGGCCCACAGCATCTTCAGGGCTAACAGCTCCTACAGCACAGTTTTGTACAGTAAATATCAAAAGCTGTATTAGCTAGGAACCAAATTATCACTTGCAGAACAGTTTTGCAATTAGATTAAAACCAAATTGTGCAACAAGCTAAATAAAAAAAAAGTTTGTGATAGAGACATAATCTCATTTCATCTCCTGCCTTACTCACTTTACTCCTTTGTAACTTACTTCTAAACAGATTCAAGCTTCTTTTACTGTACCACAAATGATTTCACATTCCCTAAAAACTAAGCGCTCTTAAGAAATAACGTATACTTGTCTTCACTCTTAATATCCACCTTTGCCTGACAGCTTCCCCATCAATACAGATCACTCAGAGAGTGGCCCTTCGGCCACCAGTACCATCAGAGTCCATACCACCCTTCGACTTCCTTGCCTTCCTGCAACAATTCAGGAATCTCTGGTTCTCATAACCCTAAAGACTTTTTCCCTTCATCCAACTATCTGCACCCCAACTATCGCCACTCATGTTTCAAGCAGGTCGTCATATTTCATGCTGTGACCTCAACTACAGAGATTTGGACAACTACGTTTTAGAAACAGAAAACGATCTAATTTCTGAACACATCTTCCTTGCCTCCTGGTAGAGTTGTTCCACTTTGTACAAATAACTATTTTCTGGAGCAGGGTGAGAACTATCCGAGGCGAATGCTCACTCGCTTGTGTTACAACAACCCACTCCTGCCCCTACTATTCAATGATTACAATACAAGGCAAAACCAGACTAGCTTCTGCAAAAGAGACACCTCAAAAAGCCCATGGTTTATTGATTTGCGCACTCCAAAGGGTGGTGGACATGTTCAATCCCATGTTTTGGGTCACAGACAGGACTGGAACTCAAACTTCTGTGTCCAGAGTGGATAAAGCTGGGGTAGGAGGATGTCCTACTACCTGCTCTTCCTCATCTCTGTAAGAGCAGACCTGTCTTTGGCATGTCACTCCAAGAAATGTTTAGTAACAGCTCACCTAGACCAGACAACCAGATCTCCCAGGGTGGGTGTTCAACACCAACACCAGCCTCTTACACCCTTCACTGGCTGACTCAGGCAATCACCGACTCCACGTGCTGGTTTTCACAAGCCTTCTTTGAAGCCACCTTTCTTCCATGTGTGCTGTAAGGAACCTGGACACCTACCTCATGGTCGTTTGTTTGGTTTTGGTTGTTTGTTTTTTTAATTCCACTAGGCAGCAGAACACATAAAAATGAGATGATGCAACGCTAAACCAAAGTTGCCCTTATGAATATAGCCCTAGGTGCCCAACAGGATGTGACAGATGGACAGGCAGGCAAGCCAAGCAGGAGGATGAGGTCATGAAACGAGCAGTTGCACAGCATACTACTAATCTTAAATTCCAAACTCATTATGCACAAGCCTACCAAACAAAGGAGCAGCTTAACAGATTCACAATGTCCCTTCTCCAAGGGTAGAATAATTATTTATCAGATAGCAACCTTCGTGTTACAACAGCAGTAAATAAATAAACGATCGCAGCAACTCTTCTGAACCATGACTATGTCTTCACTAGACGGACTGACATCTGGGATGTGCCTTTAGCTTGGCTGAGCTTGGGTAGAATTGTAAATATTTGTACAAATAAAGCTTGCTAGACTGAGCGGAAACCCAAACACAGTAATTAATGGCATCCCAGGGGACCCACTGCAAGAGCCCCGTACCCCCCCCAAACTTCTTCCAGTCCATAAGTTTTTTCCTTTTGTTTTTCTGTAAGATCGTTCCCTCCTGCACATGTACACATCTCAATATCATTCCGATGTCATTCTCTCAGGTTGCAACTGTTATTTATTCAGGCTGAAGTCCACAAACACTGTAAGAAGGGTTTGTACTTCTGTATTCCCAGTTTGGCTTTACCGCTGCGTATTACCATGCAGGGTCACATCCAGAAAGAGCACTTCCAAAGTCAGTCATGTTTTATACAAACTCTCTCCTTTATTTAGAGAAAATCCAAGGAATCCTGAAAGGGCATAGTAAATGTGCACAAAACATGCTCAGCCAGGCTCTCCCACTCAGATATCTCCATGATCCTTTTCCATTTCTATAGTACTATTCCAGCTTCCCAGTTTGAAGCTCCAGGACCACAACCCCTGCCTTGCCTATATTCCCCATCTCTTGCCATCTGACAGCTTCCAAAGTCTGCTCCCATCTTCTTACCCTGAAACAGTTCCCAGATGATTTAGCTCCATCCCAAGTTTTCTAGCTAGCTGCTTCTCCTCCAGAAAGGATCACAGTAATTCCTATTTTTTGTATGTGTTTACATGTTACAACAGGATGGCTGGCAGTAGGATTAGTAACGATCGTTCATCCTTCCTGTCTCCATTCGCTGAAGTGTCCTTCATTCGGGACATTCCAGTCGTTCCCACTTCTCCTTACTTTTCTCCCTCTCCAGATCCCAACACCCCTGACCTACTAGGTTGCGACCATTCATACAGCAGTTTGTGTTGTCACATACTGCGAAGACAAGAAACAATGTCTCAGCATCCTAGGGTTACAGGCAAGCTTTAACAATATAGTATCTGTTAATTGCGTGATGCTTTAAACACAGTAAACTTGGCAAGCTTCCAGTACCTAAATATCTCAAAGACTAGCAACATCTTTTCAAGTATCCAAAACACTAATTTTCACTATGTAAAGTCCTTTTCTCTCAGAATTCATCACAAATAAATTCTTTAATGCAACAGTATGCCAAACCAGTCAAGTAATCCTTCCACGCAGACAAACGAAGCTTGCCTTTGTAGGTCTGAACAGATAGAAACCTCCATCCTACTCCCTGCAATTTCAGTGTCTGTTCACAAGTGATCTCACAAGATGGTCCGAGAAGACCAGACCCCCCAGCACACTCCATCCAGCCACACCACCCTAAAGCAGCAGGTTCAGGTGGGTTTATGCCCGTTTTGTGTCAAAAAAGCAGCACAAACAGAGGTGCAACGTACCTGTGAAACTAGATCATCATTTTTTGGGGAGCATTTAAGGATGAATCCAGTTCTTCCAAGAGATGGAAACTGCCGCATCATCTCAAATGCAACTGTTTCCCTTAGCCAAAATGTCCCTACGAAATACCAACTGCAGGACTGATCTCCAGCCGCCTGACATCGTACCTGTGGTATTCTAGAGTAAGAGAAAAAGGATCTCAAAAAAAGGTATTTGTTTGTTCTTGATGCTCATTTCTCCAAGTAACACAGAATTCACAAACTCCACATCTGCAAATGGATGTCTGCCTACATTGTAAAGGAATAATCTTCATGGGAACTGATTAAAAAAAAAAAAAACACCAACTTGTTTACTGTTACAGGCTGTTAATTACAACATTAAAATACTAGCCCGAACCCTACATTAAACTTGCATTCTGTTTTACATAGCAGTATACGTAACAATCATCATGGCAAGCAGCTCTGTTGGCTCATGCTGGAAGAAGTAATTATATGTCACAGCAACACATTTTTGCCCTTCAACCTGCCAGTCCAGTCCATGCAGCAGCTGTAAGCAGCAGGTCAGGGCGGGGGGAGCCTACAGAGAGTGTCTACATAATCACTTACCACTGAAGAAAAAAGCTATAAACCACCGGACCCTGGCTTACATGCTTGGCAGAAAGCTGCTAACACAAACATTACAGCAGCCCTTGCAGCAGAGATGTTACCAGAAAAAACAAGCTCGATCCAAAGGCACTATTAGTGGTTACAGTATTAGCTAGCAGTTGTATTGCAAGCCTTCCTTATTATTTTTCATTATTTTTGTACTTGTAGCAGTGATACCCGCACCATTCTCTTTCACTTGGATGATCCTATGTCCTCTTTGAAACACTTACTCTCAGGTGAAGTCCACAGACATCAATGACTAAGGTCTAGGCAAGTCACAAGCTGAAATTCTGCTCAAAGATACTGGGACAGAGCCCGTTCAAAAGGCACCCCAAATTTGCTTATGCCCATCCACAGCAAGCAGACCCTTGGTGTGTCTAACACAAAACTGCACGTAACTTCTACCTCGGTGACAGGCCAGAGGACAGGCTGATCTGTTTCAGACTGTATTACAGTCTTTGGTTCCAGGGCACCTAAATATTTTAATCTTGAAACTCAAAGCAGCATCTGCTTTTTTACAGCTGTTGCAGATAAAGCAGTAGCATTGTTATATTATGAATATGCAACAATATTCCTTTTCCTGTGCTGTTTTTCCCCAGTATGAAATGAAGTGCAAAAGTACATGCAAGCCAATAGTTCTCCTGTTACTGTTTAGCTGGGATTATTTACAAAAAAAAAAATAAATCACAATTCCAGTATAATATGATAGTGATGCAAGACTTAACTGTCCAGCAAAATCTGCCATGCCATGCTGCTTAATCATGTTGTCTTCGTTCCAGCAAAAATGATATTAAAAATAGTATTAAAAAGACAGTGAATTTTACCAAACAAAAATGTTACAACCAGCAAATTTCAAAACCTTTTTGAATCCAAAATAGAACGAGACAGACAATAATGGCCAAGAGCCTGACCAGCTTAATGGAAGTTGGACTCTCATTTTGTTCTCAACACTGAGACAGCAGATCGTTCTCGGAAGACAATTAACAGCCAACATGCAATTTCAATTTTTAGCAGAAAAGTAAACAGAAAATGATTCCTTCCATTTCATTTTTGTCTTAAAGCACGCTGCTTTGGAAAGCAAACCTAGAAATAGGGGGACAGCATAGTAAATGTTGGAACAAGTTTCTCCTGTACCCTCATTTTTCAGCAGCTGTATAGATTTCTTCCCATTAAACTTTTAATCACAGAATGTGGCAAGAGGCTGAATTTGTTTATAAAATAACTTATCTGCAAGTCTCTTCTGCCCTTGTTTCCCAGTTTTCTTCTAGATCCTGACCAAACCGTACAGCAGG
>NW_009636142.1:90702-96171 GCF_000690535.1 Cariama cristata
AGCAGGAATTAGTCATGCTGCCTACCACCGTGCTGGAAAGGACCTCTGATACATTACCCTTAGTGCCAAATAAAAAACATACACAGCACAGAATAAGCTCCACAATGACTTTTTAATGACGATGGTAGGTTCACAGCAGCCCTAAAAATTCTGGTCCAGGGGCTTGTGAAATTACCTCCACCACACGCAGGGAAACGAGCAGTACCAGGGGCATCCCAGCTATCCGTCAGCAGGGCTACATCGCTTTATTTTCAGCCATTTCAAAGGCAGAAGAATATATTGATTCAAATTATCACCTGGATTCTGTAAATCAATAGTCACCAGCTAGGGAAGCTTCCTGCTCACCAGAAGGGTATGGATTTATTTCACGCAGAGTGCATATGTACTTACGCACAACTAATACAGACAGCAGTCCGATAAATAAAAAGAAAAATAGATGTGTATGCTAAAAGGTGCGCAGTCAGTGCAGTCAGCTCAGCCTCAAAATACCTGTGCACGCTCCAATCAGCTGAACAAAATCCTCCTAAGGAAAGCAGGCTAGGGAAGTTAAAAGGTGACGTTCAATAGTTCATATCAAAGCAAATGCTGAACTGAATTTCACGGGCTATTTCTGTTTCCTTGCTAAATAGCAAAGGCCTACTGCAAATAACAGAGTGAGAGTTTTGCAGAAGAGAAAAGGTCAACAAGGATCTCTCACTGTGGAAAATGCTCTGCTACAGACAGGGAGCAGCACCGGTTCCCAGTATAAAGAAATGCAAAGAAATACCGCTTATTGTCTCCACATGTTTATACAATAGACACTCCAATGGCAGCCTTTCCTTTTAAGGCTGTTTTCAAAAACAAAAAAGTTCAGAAAGATGTGGCGAGGGTTTCCTTCCCAGTGAAACGAATTTGAGATGCAGAATAAACATGGGATTATTGACTCACAAAAATGTTACCAGAGAGATTTCAAAGAGACGTACTTTTGGCTTAGCTCTACTCCCGCTGACGTCAGTTAAGACTTATACCATTGACTTCAGTCAGTGCTAGCCTACGTATCACTTTAAACTCTGCTATTATTACCTTTTAGTTTAAAATATGTAACGTTCCTCTGTAACAGACGGAAAAATATTTCAGGAACTTTTAAAATCTGTTCCTCCAAGATACTTTTTTTTTTTTTTTTAAACACACTGAGACGCAGTTCCTGGATGCAAGCACATGTGACCTGTTCTAAATAAAGGATATTTTCCACTTCTTGCACAACTGGAACAGATATAAGCAGTAGCTAGAACAAACTGCATTGCAGAACCCAACCAGAATATAAAACACTTGAATAAGATCCATAAATAGCAGTAATATGAAAAGACTACCTCAAATAAGGCACAAACTCAATGTTGAGAAGTCTAATGTAATCAAGTTCAAATTTAATCACGCCGCAAAGTTCATTTACAAAATTAAATTTGATCATCTGCAGACTAAGGCACTTTAGAAAAGTCCTCTTTGGCTCCAGCGTAAGTACACATTTCAAAAATGTATGCCTCTGGTGAAATTAGGATTTTCTCAAACACTGTGTATTAAAAGGCAAGTTTTAACTAAATCAAGACTTCAATGTTTAGCACAGCACCAAAAGGGGGGGCGGGGGGGGGGCAGAGAAGAAAAAATAAATAACTAAATAAAAGAGTGCTTTACAGAGGATCTGAACTGGATGGAGATGAGGTACTAGCTGATGCAAGTAAAATATTGAAGGTCTACATAAAAAAACAAAAGCATTTGGGCACCAGGAATGATGAGAACTTTATAAAAACATCACTGCTTTAATAGTGACAACTACATCTCAATGCTATTGCTCATAAAGCAAGAATAAGCTTCCTATAAAACTACCATGCAACTTAAAAGCATTTCCTAATAATTTCTTGCACTAAAGATACTTCAGTTACTGCATCATTCCAGTGCTCTTTAATCAGTCTGAAAATAAATAAGCTGGGAAAGGGTAACAGAAAAAAGCCCAAATAGCAGTAATTTACCTGCAGGTACATGGTTTTATTAAGAGCAAGGCAGTAAATTACAACAACAGACAGTAATTTCCTGGCACTTGCTAGGTCACGCGTACCATCCAAATGGACATACGTTACCGAGAACCAAAAAACAGAGAAAAGCAATTGAATATAGACTTTTTTTGCTGCATTTGGCACATCTGAGTTAGTTCAAATCATCCTGCGCAAAGGCAGACTGTAAAGTCTTTACTTCCAGATACCAGTTTGATATCCAAAACATCGCTTTAGCAAGTCAAATGATTTAAAGAATCCACATTCGTAGCACGACAGATGTAACTTAAGCCTACAGCACCCTGGTGACTGCATACAGACACGTCAGGATCTGTGTTTACTTTTGGTAATAACTGATTATTTTCTTCAACTGATTGCCTGAAAATAAAAATCCATCGATTTCATTGTGTACTGCTTGTACCAGACAAGATATCTTATTTACTTGTTCATTATACAAACACATACATATTTAAGCATATGTACTTATAAATTAAAATTATTATCCTTCCGGAATATGGCAGGAGAGGAATGCAGTATGAAGGGTGGGGGGAATAAATCCCCTTGTCTCACTAGCTACTCATACAGCCCAGTTTCCTCCCACAGTGAAAAGTTTACTGGAGAAACCAAAGAGACTGAAACATCTTCTCAGTTTTCAAAGACATTCAACCACAGCAAATTCCAGAGAATCCTTAAATGTAGCTAGCACTTAGCATAAGAAACTAACTTCTCACGAGTCCGAGGGGTTTAGGAAATATGGTTGGAACCGACGTATCTCAGCCCCATGTATTCTCTCCATCCCTTGCGATTAAAGCTTTTTGCTGGGCTTACATTTTCCCTTGGCCTCTAGCATCCAGTTGTGGCTTGGCCTGAGTTACTACAGTATTTACTGCAAAAAGCTTTTATTATCAGACCCCTCGCAGCTTTGGATTGCAGACTTGAGTTATGAAATATGGATGGAGTAACTGCGAGGGCACACTGAAGAGGAGAAATCTTTAACTGGATGTCATATATTGGAAAACAAGCAATGCGGGAGGAAGCAAAAACAGTTTTACTAAGTGAAGGACAGCGGTATCGGCAGGGCTGAGTTAAACTGGGCAACAAAAAAAGTTTCTTCTTGGTTCAGAGCACTAGCATTCTTGCATATTTCTGAGCTGGATGCCTTCTTCTATGTACTCACAATTTCAGCTGCTGTGAGTAAGCCAAGGATGCTTCTCACCTCTTACGGTTAAAAAAGATCAGAGAAAGCCCTGAATGTTGCTAGGAAATCAGCAGTTTTCACTAGGGAAGACAGTAGATTGCTATTTAGACTCATCTCCTACCATCAGCTATTGCCTCTGGTTTGCCTGCTCCCCAGGCACCTTTCCAGAGCAAGCCTGTGGAGAAGACGGTTAAGAAATCAATTCCCATGGCCACAGTCCCATCACTACACCACGCTGACCCCATGCTATTCCACTGACTGCTGTGCAATTACTCCTGATTTACATCCACAAGAGAAAGCAGCAGGGTGATGTTGGATACCCTTGATAATCATCAGACTGGTTTCAGCCCTGAGAAAAGCTGAAGGACTACAGAAGTCCTCTTAGATTACCATCTGCACATCATGAAGCAAACAGGTTTGTGAGCAACTTTCGCCTCCTGTTATCACCAAGTTTTATCAGCCTGGCTCCAGGGACAGGTTTATAAAGACCTGGCAGGGGCCCCCTCGACTCCTTTGCTTCTTTATCTCCCATAAGACCAAGAAGCCAACCGGGACTCTACCTGGAGGTAAGAGCTGTACGTGAGCTGGGCAGGCTCCATGCTGAGGTTAACATCTCAGTTCACTATTTGCCAGAAAAAACATGGGTTGTTATTCCACCCTCGGGGCTCCCTCTCCTTGTATGCATCGGTACGTGCGGAGGGACGCGAGGCAGACTGGGGCAAGCTGGTCACTTCTTCTACCCAACAAGCCCTCCTGGAAACATCAGAACAGATGCTGGCCCGAGGTACCACCAGGACGTCAGGATGGCTGACCTGAGGGTCCCTTTAAACCCAAAGAGTGGGCAGTGCTGGCTCCGCAGGAGTATCAGGGAAGAACGTACCTGGGCCATTCAGTCTAGGGAAGTTTGAAGTGACAACATTTAGAAGATGGCCAAATACTCCAGCGCTTCATTACAAAGTATCTTTATTCACTTCCCCCTGAGAGAGAAGTGAACAACACAGGGATGCATTCGGGTCCCAAAGCATCAAGTCACAGGAATTAAAAGCATTTCGAATACCTGTGCAAAGGTCAAATGCAGTCCCCGCCATCTATGCTCCATACCTGCACCATCCAAAGGAAGAGACAAACTGCTGACTACAAAGTGGACGGCCATAAAGGGACAACTCCTGCACACCGGCTACAACCCGCAGCTGGTGCAAACAGGGCTATTTGACAACGGCGCAGTTGTTGCGATCCACCCCGCGACTGTTGCACTCCACTGGTGACACAGGCACTGAACCCAAAGCCCTGGGGGTCTCCCAGCTGCCTCCATCACAGCTGGAACCCACCACCGCTGGTGAACCCATCTTCTGTGTGCTGTCCTCTCTCCGTACATTAGCCTGGCTCCCAGTTAGTTACCTGGATAACGGCAACTTTCCTGCACAACCCTGGAGGACAGAAGAGTTCTGGCAGCTTTGGTTAGGCTGGCTGGCCCCTCAGGCTGCACGTCACCACCACTACGTACACCATTTCTCAGCAGTACCAAAGGTTCAGTGCAAGGTGTGGCTGCTTTGAAGATAGGCCACAGGTGGAGGCCACAGATTTGCCAGCCCTGGCAACAATGACAGAATTTTTAACATCTTTTACTACACAACCTTCAATGTTTATGAAACATTCAGGGCATGATCAAAAATTCATTTATTTACTTCGAAGTGTGTCTGACAGGCAGCACAATCTAAGCTCATTCTAGCATAATTTTTTTTTAGTATTTACCTCCCATTCATTTTTCAATTGCACACACACACAGATGTACAAAGAGCATTGTTGAAAACTAAAACCCATGAATATAAAGACAGGCTAACAACAGACTTGATTAGAAACACGATACGCTCGCAGCAATGACCTTATATTCAGCTGAGTACTGCTTAGGAGAGCACGGTGACGAAATGGAGGGTTTGTTACCGCCAGAGAACTTTGAATGAAAAACCAGAGGAGGGAGAAACATGCCACTGCTGACAAGGTAGATGCTCAAGGAGGGGGATAGTTTTCTTTTTCCAGCATTAGGACGGAAAGCGGGTATTTAACACCCCGCAAGGGAGAGAAACACACACCACCTTATTTCCCTTTACAGACCATATCTATGCGACGCAGCCACTCCAGATAAGAATAAAGGGTATAAAAAAAATACTTGAGGAAGAAAGCGACGTACGTAGGCAAAAGTTTCCAATCCCCAAGCAATCGCAAGTAGCCAACCTGCTCTGAGAGTCA
>NW_009636143.1:0-50856 GCF_000690535.1 Cariama cristata
TGTGATGAAAATTACACCAAGTTTGGCCAAACCCTGCAGAACCTACCAAAATTACTTCTATTCAGTGAGGTAAGGCCAGATGCTCTTTGAGGTCCAGTGATGACTTACTATCAATCCATTTGATACCTCTGTACTGATAACAGTAAGGTGTCAAATGTTTGATTGGGTAAAAAAGGTAAAAAGCCATAAACTTCACAAACTATAGGACAGCTTGGTCTTTGCTTTTAGCAGCCAAGCCCTTGGTTCAATAAAAGAATGAAATCATACCAACTGCAAGTCATAGGGAACAGGTAATTCAGTTAGGATGACTCCTCTCGAGCTTCATTTTTCACTTCAGAACAATATTCTTTCCAAATATAATTTAATAAAATTAGAACAATAATTTGAAGCAAATTAACAAGCAATCTTTTGATGTTATCAAAATTGAGTATTAATTTAAATGAATATATTGAATTAATTTCAGTTTTATATACTTTTAAAAATATGTTTTCATTTTTGTTTTGAATAAATGATGGAGAAAATCTAAAAACAACCTGGAAAGCACTTGATTTTATATGACATTTCTTAATAGGCTGTTCCTATCACATAAGATGTCACTTGCTTCAATGAATATAAGAACAAAGATGTGTTACTAGTTATACTTTTTCTTCAACATTAGACTAAGCAGAGGAATACAAGCTTTCTTTTTTCCCTCAGGAATCAATCTACATATCTGTGACACAGTCTCTCATTAAAATGGTTTCTGAATGTAGAAAATTATTCAGTTCACTGGAAGCTTGAAAGATAATTTTAAAAGAAATACAGGATTGGCTGTTTAGGATCCTGATGACAGCAGCTGCTCCCAGTAAATGACTTCAGGAACAAGGAGGGTCAGGCACATACATAGAAAAAGTGAAGCTGGAGTAAGTAAGAGACAGCATCTCCCGGAGTTTTTACCAGAATACGTTTATGGTTTTGATAAGGGCAAATCCATACTTAAAGTTGTAACTTTAGTCAGGAGATTTTTCTTCTCCTCCAGCTGTCACATGAAAGTACCATTTTCTTTAAAGCCAGCACTAGATTTTAGAGAAATAAGGTCAGGAAGGAAGCGGAAGAGAGGAAAAAGAATTTTTGATTCCAAGAACAAGTAATTTTATTTGTCAACTTCAGCGAACTCCAGAAATATATTCCAAGATCTCAGAGGTAAAGTTAATCTCAAAAGAAAAGGTTTGGGGTTGAGGCAGATTCTGATCATGCCAAGACACATAGAATCATAGAATGCTTTGGGATGAAAGGGACCTTTAAGGGTCATCTTGTCCAACCCCCCTGCAATGAGCAGGGACATCTTCAACCAGATCAGGTTGCTCAGAGCCCTGTCCAACCTGGCCTTGAATGTTTCCAGGGATGGGGCATCTACCACCTCTTTGGGCAACCTGTGCCAGTGCCTCACCACCCTCATTGTGAAAAATTTCTTTCTTATATCTAGTCTGAATCTACCTTCCTTTAGTTTAAAACCATTACCCCTTGTCCTGTCACAACAGGCCTTGCTAAAAAGTTTGTCCTCGTCTTCCTTACAAGCCCCCTTTAGGTACCGGAAGGCTGCTCTAAGGTCTCCCCGAAGCCTCCAGGTTGAATATAGATTATAGCTGTATAACTTTACCCAGGTGAGGTCTGATAAATTCACCTGGTTTCTACAAACCCACTTCATGCCTCCTCTCCTCCTCCACAGGGGGAGGACTGTCCTTCCCACCCAGCAGCTGCATTTCCCACCAGTGCAAGAGGCAAGGTGATGCCCCTCTTTCTCTCTTACTCCCTCCCCAGGAAAGGCAGCAGCCTCAGGAGAACGTTACACGCCTTGTGCCATGGTTTGGCGTGGACAAGACACTTCCAGCCCACCTAGCTGGCTGCTGGCCTGATGGTAGACCCCTTGGTATACATGCCCCACAGCTGATCCAAACACGGGGAGAGCTGCAAACCACCCACACTGTGAGAGCCAACTGCAACGGGTGTGCAAAGAGTGCAGGTTGCACCGCGTACTCAACACAGAGCTCCTTCTGCACATTGTGCCAGGGGAGGTTCAGGCTGGATATTAGGAAGAACTTCTTCACCGTTAGAGTCATTAGGCACTGGAACGGGCTCCCCAGGGAGGTGGTGGAGTCACCATCCCTGGAGGCGTTCAAAAAACATTTAGATGTGGCGCTTCAAGACATGGTTTAGTGGGTTTAGTGGGTATGGTGGCATCGGGTATATGGTTAGACTTGATGATCTTTGAAGTCTCTTCCAACCGTAATGTTTCTATGTTTCTATGATTATCAAAAATAACCACCCTCAATGTGCCTGAGGAGTCTAGAGTGCTTACAGTAGCCCTGGTCTTGGTCTGCTAGGATTTTTTGTGATTGGACTTTGGCTTTTAAATCTAACTGTTGCTGTGTGTTTAAAGACAGTGAATACCAGTATCTCCATTTTCCATGTGAGGAAACCAAGTCGCAGGGCCACGAAACGACCTTGTCAGGACAGGACAAAGTGTTGAAGCCTGGTAATAAAACCAAGAGAAGAATCCAGGTCTCCTGAAACATGGTTCAACAGGCCATGGTGCCACCACCATACTAAAGTACCATTCCCCCTCAGCCTTTGGCACAAAGCTCTATTTACAGGAGCTGCATCAAACTCAGCTATTTTTCGTTCAGGAGCCTGTGCATGCCATCCAAGTGCCATTCTCCTGTTATTTTTTCCCCCTAAGGGAACTCTGAGGAGTTTTTCCCTCTCAGCAGAAACACACCCCACCACAACACCTGAAGGAGGTCTTGGACACCCACCTCTCTATGCATGGGCTGCTGAGATGCTAACTCGGTGGTCCCCATGAGCTTCTTTAGCGGCCCTTGTGCAGAAGTAATCAAACCACCGCGTGTGGGTATTAAAGTAAGGAATTGGCCAATGCCTGCCTATGGCACAGCTTATGGTTGAATTTGAGCCTGTTTCTGAGGCATCTCAAGACTGTTTGGAGTCTCTGAATCTACCACAGCATTGACGCTTCAATAGTTTCACTGAAAGTCTCAGAACGTAAGGGATCTGGTTTGTGTCACCCAAAAGGACTTCAACAGTTTCACTGAAAGTCTCAGAACATAAGGGATCTGGTTTGTGTCACCCAAAAGGTGACTCAGTGTCAGCCCTCAAGTGATCAGGCAGTTGGACTAGATGATCAGTGTCAGCCCTCAAGTGGTCAGGCAGTTGGACTAGATGATCATTGTAGGACTCTTCCAACTGAACTGTTCTAACAATATTAGATGTTGTTTAAAAGGGTAAAGGGGGGAGGAGTCATGCCTGCCTTGCCCGCCAGTCCAGAAGGAGTTAGGAGGAGGAGAGCAGACTTAGAATTCAGAGAGATGAGAAATGGCAATGAGGAGCCTCAACAAATGCTGTGCCCAGCTGAAGGGTAAAGAAAAACCACAGTCCATCCTCATCCTCATCCTCCTTTAGAGATCATCTCCATTAGAGATCATCTCCATTAGAGATCATCTCCATTAGAGATCATCTCCATTAGAGATCATCTCCATTAGAGATCATCTCCATTAGAGATGTGGCAGCTGGAGGAGAAGGAATGTGGGATGACTGAGGGACACGACCCCCCTCCCCCTTGCCACCTTCTTTCACAAACTTCCCACAGACCTTGGCTTTCCACACAAAAGGACATCACTGCAGGCTACGTTTTCCAATGGGTCATGAAAATCCATCTTAAAGTGCAATCATGCAGAGAGTGGATGTGAGGGAATGAGAGAGGGAGATAAGGGGTTAGGACAAAAATGAAGAAAAATACACCTCTTGCACAAACACTTGGAATATTTCAAAATCATAAGAAACATCTGAAACTGTAGCTTTGTGTATACACGCACTTCAGCTAATGATTGTAGCACTGGTTAAAGCATTTGCTACTGAGAAAACCCAGGAGAGGGGGATATTGGGGGGGGAAGAGAGAGAAAAAAAACCCAACAGGCTTTTTGTAATACTTATTAATCTTTTTGATCATGTAATTGAGAGATGGACCAAGAGGAAACTGAAGCAAAAGGCTAATGTAGGAACTAGTAGGAAAGCTAGCCATAGCTAGTTAGACCCTCACAAAAATAATCTTAGGAGGGTAACAGGAGAGAGAAAAGGAAATACATATGCACTAGTATAACCCACACATGCTAACTTTTAGGGCTCTGGCTAAGTTTGAATTTATTTCCACTGCTCAGGCCAGTTAATCAGTTATCACTGTTAGTGACTGATGGCTTAGAAAATCTCTGCCTTTGCAGCGCTGTGTGTGCCGAGAATGGAGTCTCTCTTCTTGCAAGAGAAATACAAAAAGAAATTAAATCTGTATTCTGAATGGAGGGCAAAAGGGCATGCAGGGGTATAAAAATTACAGCTTCACAAAGCTGAAGCAAACTAGTTTCTCCAAACTGACCACAGGCAACTTTATTTATTGCACTGACTATTGAAGGGGATTTTATTTCTATTATTCAGCAGTATTCACCTGGTTATAACTCACCTTTTATAAAGTACCTCATCAATAACTTCACTGCTTCTAGTTAGCTTCCCCCTGGTATCAAGTCTGACAGTTATTTCACCATCCTGCAATTGCTTGACCCTTATCACACATGCTTTACTAGCAAGATCCCTTCCAATAGCTCCATTTTTCTTTCTGTGTACAAGCTGAATTCATCTGAGCAATGAATATGCCACAAATTTTTTTTTTCAGAATTTTTTGCAGGATTCAAATGGACTGTGAAGCAAGAGTCCAGAAAGTTGAATGATTTCAGTCCCCTTCATTGCTCATTATCTCCCTCCTGACCTGCACTGTCCAAACATTTTTATAAGTTTATAAGGACAAGAAGAGAGAAAAATGGTAGCGCAAGCTCAAATATACACCGATACACAAGTGTAAGTGCAAATATAAGTATTGGTGCATTTCACGAAGTGGTTTAACATAAAAACTAACTCACATAGATACACAGCTTTCTCCTGTTTCCTGAAAAAAACAATAGGAAAGGTATTCCA
Organism: Cariama cristata; assembly: GCF_000690535.1. Classification (NCBI taxonomy): domain Eukaryota; kingdom Metazoa; phylum Chordata; class Aves; order Cariamiformes; family Cariamidae; genus Cariama; species Cariama cristata. Next base: position 5,017 of record NW_009636143.1, read on the forward strand.
GCATCTGCTTTGCGTTCTTCAATCCAATACCAACAACTGCAGTTAAACACCACTAGACAGAGAAAAACCATCCCGTGCTTTACATTAAGCATTGCCACGTGTATTGTTCTCGTTTCCTTTATTTCCCACCTTGTTAAACGAGCCACTGGGTGACAAGGTATCGGTGTCCACACGACTGGACACATAAGCCATCTCTCTGGGACTCCTCACAGGGGAAAAAAAGCCGCCTTGCAGAAGTTTCCCTCTTCCACCCGAGCTTCCCCTTGGGCTCCAGCAGCCTCTCAGCCCTAGAGGGCACCCGGCGAACGCAGCTCCGGGGCGCAAAGCACCTGCCCGCAAGCTGCAGGATTTATCACTCTTAATTTATCACTGTTAACCAGCTTCTCCTTTCTGTCTCTAATTGCATGGCCAGGCAAACCCCAGGGACTGAAAAGGTTTGGGTCATTCCAGGTGTTTTTTTCCAGTTTCTCATGTATGCATATCCAGAGAGCTTCCGTAAACTACCCCCTTCTGCCCCCACCAAATTTAGGGATGGCCATTAGCACCTCTTCCAACAGCTACTCCAAAGCCCCTTACCTTATGATGACAAACATGACCAGAGAGTTTCCCACCAAGCCGACAATGAAGACCACCGAGTAGACAGCAGTGATGATGATGGGGATGGCTGGGGAGATGCTGGTGTGGTTGTGCTGGGGGTCCCCGAAGGCCCTGGTGGCATTGCTGTCGTAGTCTGCCCAGCCCAGGACCCAGCTGCTGCTGGTGCTGGGGGGTTGACAGGGACCTGGGGAGCAGGTGGAGCCCGGCTCCTCCCGGAAAATCTGTACGGGGGCATCCATAGGGGCACAGCCCCCTCGGGAAGGAGGGAGACGGGGAGGAGAGTGCAGACAGCTGGAGGTGAGGATGCTGGAAAGAGAGAGAAAGAAACAGAAGTGCTATCACAGCCACCGGATGCTAAGACCTCTGAAATTTCTGTGTGTTACAGGGAGCTCTGCTGTGACAGGAACTGTAATTTGCCAAGCAGAGATTTAAGGAAACCACGTTCATATTAAACAGTTACCAGTTTTACATCTCACTATGTAATGGGTAAGTGCTGCTCCTCCAGATGCACAAGGAAAGTTTCCCTCCACTTTCAGAGATTGCACAGGGAAACAGCTCAGATCCACCCCCACGCTTTAACCCTGTCTCTCCCATCCTCCACATTTTAAGTCAAACTGTATTCTAAGACAGGGGCTGCTTACTGCCTAAGCTCTGCTATAAAGAGGGGGGAGAGAGAAACCCACAACCTCTCTGCACATCTCCTTTGACTACCTGCCCTGAGTTATTTTTTTCCCGATCCCATACTTCCTTTCAAAGAAGAGACACATTAATGCTACCAAATACCTCTTTCAGTCCGGGAAAAGGAGCGGAGTCCTCAAACAGATGTTCTTCACAGGAGAAGGAAAAAAACAAACAAACAAAAAACAAAGCAGCTCCGCTTGGCTCCTGGAAGTACCACCGACCTTCTAGGACTTCTGAACCTGAGGCACCTGTGCCTTGGGAGAGGTATGCTGGCAGCAGAGCCGATTCCCGGGCATGAGCTGCAAGGAGGTAGCAGCAATCGCTGCTGTTCCAGCTCCCACTGCTTCGCCTTTTCCCTCTCAGGCTCCCTCTGGCTCTGCCAGGGCTCCAGCAGCACTCTGCACTGATGCACATGCTCTCCTCTCCCTCCGTCCCCGCAGCTCAGAAGCTCACATGACTTCTGTCTAAACACTGACAGGCAGACAAAGTAAAAGAAAAGCAAGAAATAAGTTCTGCAATGAATGAATGCTTCTTTTTAATACACTTTTCCAGTTGCCTTTCCTTATTCCCCCTGCACTCCTGGGCCTCAAGCAATGATCCTCTCTGCCTTATTGAATCCCAGAGGCTTTTACAGATTAGCAGACGTTAAATAAAGTGGGAGTTTTCAGTTTAGATGCCTTACCTGGTCCATCAATTCTTTCATGCCTCAGCTCCACAATTGTGCATCCAAAACACTTCTCGCCGGGCGGCTCTGCCCCTGTTCCTTTACACCCGCAACCTGGAGGAAAGTCAGAAGCTGGCTACCAAAGCTGAGAGAGGCACCCTGATTACTGTCCTTCATTTATTCAGGCTGTCATACACCATGTGAAAAGTCAAGAATTCTCCGTAGCACTGCTGGAGCTCTGCTCTCCCTAGGCTCCGGCTGCAGCCAGGGATGGAGAGATGGTCTGTGCAGAAATCGCATCCCTCAGAGCTTATCCCTAATACAAGCAGGGGTTGGGAGCGCACCAACCTGCGTTCAGGCTATCCCTTCATTTGCACCTAGACCTTGAAATCCCCACCAGGAGTCCCTCTAAATGACAAACTGGGAGAGGTGAGGCAAGACCCTGAGTTGTTCCCACTCCCTTGGAAGAGGTGGAGAACAGCCAGGCTGGCTGGATCTCAAAGCGTGCAGCAGGAAAACCGATCTCTGCAGGGAACAGCGGGCTGCTGTGCCTCTCTGGGCATCTAGTGAAGCTTGGATGGCTTAGAACTAGGAAAAGGGCTGTGGGTTTCCCTCATCCTTCTCTAATGTTGAAACTTTACTTTGTGCTCCTGTTGTTGTCTGTGATCAGGCTGCGGTTTCTATTTCTAAAACAATTTTTTTTCTAAGTCTGTAATCAAGAAGAGAAATTATGTCAGCTGTGGAGTCATGTAGGAGGTTTAAAAGGTAGAGAATCCCGTCTCTTAGAGGCAGAAGCTTGTGCAAACGTGGTGATGGTTTTCACCGCGGTCACTGCTTTCTCCAGAATATCAGCATCTGCTCACTATCATCTGTACAGAGCTACCTAAAAGTTTCACCCTTAATGAAGATGGATAAAAATGCAAAATAGCAAACATGTCACAAACTCCCCCCCCCAGCCAAATGCATTTTAAGGATGGAACATAGACCCAGGACAATAAATATTTTTTGGAAGATAAAGTGAGATCTTAACATAAAATGTACTCCAAACTTGTTTTTATCCTCTGCCATTCCATGGGCTCTTGCAGATGTACTGAAAGGAATTACTACTGCTGTATCTTCTCACACATAGTTTTACTTGGCAATTTTCAACTTCTTGTTAACATCTTCCCCTGACTTCTCCCCATTCTGGAGCTAAAATATACAGGAGAGCTTTAAGATAGCAATATTTTAGAATTCATTGATGATTTTTCTCTTATGAGCAATCATTTTGTGTGGATAAGTAGCTTAAATATGAGCACATATAGCTGCAAAATAATCAGTAAAATGGATTCTAAGGGTTAGGCTGAAGTATGGGAGAAAGAAGCAACAGATTGTCACTCTGCAATTGCTGCAGGTGGATCAGAAACTTCTACGTGAGGAAGAAAAGTCTATTATTGCTCTGCATAAATCTAAAGCACGGATGATGTAAAAAACTCAGTAAGATTAATAACAGACTCAAAGCTTTTCCAAGCACCAGTGGTTGGACAGTAAGCTACTCTTTCTCTAGTTGAATCCTCTGCTGAAACTCTCCAGTCATCTGAGAGTTAGCGTAAAAAAAAAAAAGATGTGCTCACAGCTACGGTCACTGACTGTTAACGGAGGGTGCATTGCAACTACACGGGAGTGGAATGAGGTGGAGTTTGACCACAACACTACAAATGGTAGGGCGAGCCATGGGCAGCGCTTCAGTTACCTGGTGCTTTCTGTCCGTGCGTGCTCCACGCTGGAGGCTCAGCTCTGGCTCTTGGGTGCTGTAGGCCTTCGCAATGCAGTAGAAAGCAGGGACTGGGGCTAGAGAAATGCCTTGTCTTCTGAAAGTCAAATCAAATTCATATAAACTATTAAAAATAATCTTTTCCATTCATGTGTTTGCTTTCTTGATGAAAACTTTATTATCTGGATTATCAGCAGTAACGGGTCTCACTGCAGGTACTGGAAACACCTGCAATGATAGCGAAAATAAAACCAAGGGCAGAGGGAGAAGCACGCTCCATCGCGGTCTTCCTCTCCTTCAATACGTAACTGCTCAGTGTCTCTGTGCCCTTCCCAACAGTCCTATGGAAAAGGACGGGAGCCTCCTGAAGTCACGAGGGAAGAGAAAGGTGACCTAATCTGGACTGCCCGCAGACCGAGGGCAGAAGTCCCTGTTCCCTCCGAGGGCTCACATCAGACAAAAAGGCCCTGTCCTTTCAAGGGAAAGCAAGGAAAGATTTAGGGAAGAAAGAGAGCATAAAAGCACAGCTTCACCTACAACTTTCCTCCAGCCCTGTTGTTACAAACCTGTGGCTCACATCTCCCCCGATTTTTTTGCTGTAATACTGTAGAGCCAGTGTTCACCTCACTGGGCTTTGGGAAACACAACAGAAATCACCTGGACTTTTTTTCATCAAAAATACAAAACCATGTATCAAATTCTATATTTAGGGAACATTAAGTTGTGCATTCCAGCCCTCAAAGGTAAAATACCACCACATTCAGCTGTCCGATACCTAGGCACTGCAATACACGTGCATTTACACCACCTTTTTCTTTTCCCCAGGCTCTCTGCCTCATTCACAGATCAAGTGTAGCAATATGTTGTAGCTAAGTGGAAGGACAACCATAAATTGAGAATTTTGTACCTGCAAAGTGTTTTCTTTCACAATCCTAGTGAAATTCTTTGAATGAATAAGGAACTTAGGGGGAGGGAGATACCTGATATTTAACAACAGCAGGTGGGAAGGGCTTCAGCCTTGTCTTTATCATCACCAGAAGCTCAAGTAAAGAGCTGTCCCCATCAGAGCACTGCTCCAAAGCCTTAACAATGTGCTGGGACATTAATTCAGCCCTGACTCAGAGGTAAGAATGAACCGCACTGAATCACTGGCACGACTCTCACTGTGCTGCAGCACAGACCCAGCTCCATCACTTCGACACATGCAGGTTTTGAGTGAAAGCTGCTTAGAGCTGCCAACATCATTTCCCAGGAGACCATAACGCTTTCCAGGTTTAAGTTAAATGCACAGGATAGGGCAGACCTTGAAGTTCAGCCGTGAATTGTGACACTGGATATTTTGATACAGAATCGTTTGCAGAGGTCATTTTTTACTTTAGAGGCTGGGAGGGAAGGCAGATGAGTTAAGTGGAGTACACTATCAAGATGCTTTTATTTTAGCTCATAATTGTTTTTACTACCTGATTGACCAAAGGCTACAATAATAGCGAACCTGAATAAAGGGAGGAGATGCTGGGAACACTTTCTGGTGGCTCCAGTTGCCAGGGAAACAAAGTTCTCCTGTCTCTCTGCATCCAGAAATGTTAGCTCGCTGTGTGAACGCAGCTCTCAGGAAACGGTGTATTTTATCCTCTTCAAAGACCACCAAAGGAAAGGAAGGGGAAAAAGAGAGGTAGGAAAGTATATGTAATACTTCCTAACCAGTTTTTGTACACATATTTTGGTCATAGCAGACTGACTTGGGCTTTGTTTTTCACTTGTAGATCGTGGAAGTTCGTATTGTTACATTTTAAAATAAATTGCTAGTACAGATCTCCGTTGTCACCTTCAGAAACCAACCCAATGAAACCCTGAGCACCGGGACAGCCTCTGTGGCCTGTCCTAAGACATGTCCACCTTCCACAGGCAAGTCCTTGGGGGGTATGGAGGGACCAGCCACCCTCCAGCTGCCGACTGCAGGGGGTACTGGGACAATGTTGAAAAGTGTCTGACCCTAGGACTTTAAAAAGGAGGGGTGTTGTACAGACCAGAGCTAACTGGCAGCGAGGATGACAGTGGCTGGGATGAAGGCATTTAAGAGGAGGCCACCTGCTCTGCCCTGCTGTCCCCCTGCCTCCCCCCGGCGGCACCACCACCACCGCAGCTGGAGCAGGGGCAGAATGACAAAGCAGGTCACCACTTTGCCATTGTCCCTGCATTGCGTTTCATCAAGGTCCTCAGCTGGAAGTTTCATAACTTCCCACTTTTCTGGAGCAGGCTACAGCTGTGACTCCCAGGAGAGATAAGGATGCCGAGAGAGGCTGAACGTGAGCTAAGGAACAACTTTTAGCACGTCTCTTTAAAAAAGAAAATTGTAGCATTCTTCAGATACCTGCAGAAAAGATACATACATCTGGTCTACAGATCAGCTCATTTGACACAGATTTTTCTTTTTTTAATTAAAAAAAATAAAACAGAACAATTAAGTCTCTCTAATTATTACTTACAATTACTTCTCCTATGGGGCACTATCAGTTAATCATCTTTCACAGCCAGCTGGTTTCCCAGGCTGTGGAAGCCCAGTACTGCTGGTAGCTGGTACGGTGCTCCAGGGAGGGAACGGGGACCAGCCAACACAACCCGAACTTCCACTGCGGCTCTGAGACACGAGGTGATGTTGATGCCATCGATAAGTTTTACGGGAATAAATAAAAGCCACTTTAAGACTAGCCTGGTCGTCTCTTTTTAGGATGATCCCAGTGGATTGTGTGGGAGAAGTATTGACTTCTTGCCAAAGAGCTCAATCTCCTGCAGAGCCTTCTCTTTACCTTTTTGACAAGAAAAGTAAGATGATTCATTTTCAGGAGGTAAGAACTCTGTTCATTATATGCCAATGATACCCAAATCTTAATCTTCTTTGCTTCAGACTTTGAATTGTTTGTTGGCTTTTTCTGGTGCCTGGCAGAAGAAAGAATCAGACTGAAAAATGATGTCGCTGAAGCTAGAGAAAAGTAAATTTTACATACACAACCCCTAAACCTTGCCTCTCCCACCTCCTCTGCCTCCTGGTTTTGGCACCTTCATTCCTGCGTAAGTAATGGCTTAAACACAACGGTGTTGTGACAGAAGAGGGGTGAATTTAGCTCTCTGAATAAGGGGCTGTGCCTGCACCCACTGACTGCGCCAACCTGTACTGACCCTGGGTTTGAGTGGGGAAAGGCTAAAGCTCCCTGAGCCATTCCCCCCTTCCCTTTTCCCCGCTGTTGGAGTCCCGTTAGTGGCACAGGCGAAGGCACGGAGAACTGGCCAGAGCTGGAGGAGGGAGCTGATGTGCTGATGGTGATGCTGAGGGTGAAGAGCATCAAGAAAAGTCAATCACGGAAGGCAAAGCTTTCCTCAGGGCAGGAGCAGGAGTGAAATGAGAGAGGGATTAATTAAATGCACGGGTACCAGCGATACTCGCAAAACAAACCCTGAATTACTTGAGGTTATTTGGGTTTATTTGAGCACCACTGAACAACGGGTTGAGCACTGGCGAGCAATCACTCAAACACAAGGGTCAGGGGGAAGGCCAAAATTTGTCAAACTGCAGAGAGAGAGCATTTACTGCAGAGTGCAGCCGGAAAAAAAAACTCACGGGGTCCGAGCACCCAGGTGGAGAGGAGGAGGAGGAGGAGGAAGAGGAGGAGGAGGTGGTGGCCACCGGTACCGGCCCTCAGTGTCCTGTCCAGAAGCGACAAGAGAAGCTGTAGATGTCCCGACATGATGCCACCACCTGGAGCCCCTGTCCGGCCCCCGGGTCCCCCTCGCTGCTGGCCCTGTCCCCTCCCGCTGCCCCTCCTGCCCGGCCAGGAGGTGCCGCAGGCAGCACTGGGGGGGAGCAGCCCTTGGGAGCTCTCTCCTGTCCCCCCTCTGCCTGCCACTCCCATCTACCCCTATTCAGTTGTATTTCCCTGAATTTATATTATATTTATAATTACTCAGCGCATCAAGTGCCAGAAAGGCCCACATTTTAAGCCTTTTGCAGCCATTTGCTTCAGCATATAAAATAGCAACATCTGCTAGAAGATAAAAAGACCTTTAAGCTCACGTATAAAGTGTCACAAAGGGGACAAACGGGCATTTTGCACTGTGTTGTTTGATGCCGTTACTAAATTGTAGATTACTCAGTGTGAAAACGAATCTGAAAACTCGTGCCAATGTTTCGCAGCATGGGGAAGTGGGCCTTTTGAGACGTTTGGTTAAATAAGCGACGAGAGAAGCAAATGAGTTCAGGATCAATTTGTCAGTCGCTTACAGCCGAGTTGGGTATCAAACTGGAAAACTGATGCTGTACTTAGAAGAGTTCTAAGAGGGTCAAATAAAATACCAAACTCCAACTTTGTTGCCATTACTTACTGCATGTAGTGCCGCTAAATTCAGTAATAGTGCTCCTGGAGTAGAAAAATACCAGGCTAAAAATTTCATTTCTAAAAGACAAGGAGGAGGGGAAGGAAAAGAAAAAAAAAATCACTGGAAGTATAACACAGAAAATTGCAAGAGCAACAAAGCTGAACAAAACCTGCAGAGGGAGAAAGCATTGACTGGGTATCATTAGTGCAAGCAAGTGGCACCGAAAAGAAACTCGCGTGTAAATTAAGATTTTGGCAGGGGAACAAAGACATCAAAGGCTTAGACATTACACTGAAGTATACCCTGTGACTAGGCTGTCTTCAACCTTTTTTCTGATTTCACCTCTTTTACTCCTAGTATAACTGCCTGTTATTACAAATCATCAGCATATTCATAAAGTAAATGGCACCAAGGCAGCTCCTTTTTGTTTGAATAAATTAGAATGCCATACCAGCTAATTTTCCAAAGTACTCTTCAATTGTGGTAGAAGATTACTAATTGCTTTAGGTTGCTAATTGCTCCATGTACTGAAGGATGTTTTTTTTTAGTAAATGCAAAGATGCTTTGAAACCTCAAGAACGGAAAGTATTTTAGTACCCAATGGTTTTATTTTCATTGTTTCAATAGCATGTTTTAAGTGAAGACACCAGTGTGCCTTTACCGCCTGTGACTTCTTACCTGCTCTGGCGTGCAACGTGGCAGAAACTGCTGCGTTCTGCTAGTGGGGAGAGTTGGTCGGTCAGGTCTTTTACACAGATGGCTGTTAAAAATGGAACAATCTGGGGTTTATCCACACAGACTATTAAAGGACAAGGCATTAAACATGCATACAAGCGCTTATTTCATGTGACACAAACAAATCACTGATTAGCTTGAGGAAACACCAGACACGCGCGCAGCCTGTGACGTTCCTGACAACATGTAATCCTTTGGCGTATTCGTATCCTACAGACAGACACTCGCCTAAAAAAGATTCACCTTAGAGGGACGGAGCCTGGCAACCAGCTTCTTACGCAGATGTGCAATTTCTAAGACAATCTGCATCATTACTAAAAACAATGTTACTCCTAAAATTTACTTACAAATAACCAGAATGTAAACACTTTTTATAGGTGTGCCATCCAAGGGCTTTAAGAAATTTTGTACAACGAACAGACAAATTCCCTGAGGCTAGCCAGTGATCAGCTGGCAAAGACACCTACCTGTATAGCAGGTTTGCCTCAAGCCACAAAAGCTCAAGATCTGCAAATGACCCGTTCTTGAACACAATTTTTGTAGAAACTCTCTATTTCAACGGCACTTTACTACTGCTGAAGACAGAAGATGGATGCAGATATACATCCTCGGCTCCAGCAGCTGAGGGTGGCAAATGGGTTGGGGTCAGGGTTACGGAAACAACCCATCTTTAAGCTTTAGCCTTTTCTCTTGGAGCCAGTCCATTGTAGATAAACAAATATCCAGAGAAGGACAGATTGCTCTCTAGTCCAGTAGCCAAAACTCTTGCTAGACATGTAGAAAGCCAAGCCTCACCTCCTTGCTCCAAGCCAGAGATAGTAACTGTCTTCCTCTCCCACGTGCTGGCCAAGCCCTGTCCTTACTGGGTTCCACCAGTAATGTGTTTGGTTTCATCCAGAACATTCACATTTAAATTGCCAATAGCAATTTAACCTGTAAATTCTAGTAATAAAACTTAAATATTTCAACATAAAAGATAAAGTCATCTCACTATATTTTTAGGTGTGAATCTGAGTGTCTTCCTTCAGTCATTCAAATCTGAAGTTTTGACTGTAGATTTTGATTTATATTTACCTTGAATTTTACCAAGTGTTTATGGGATGTTGTGTAGTTTAACGCCACATGATACTCGTAGAATGCTTAATCTATCTCTTAAATTGATGAAGAGGTTAGGAAAGTCTCCAAAACTATTCAGATTAAATTTATTGTGTTAGCAGTCAGCAATAAATTCAGACACAATTATGGGTCCGCTAGCAAGATAGGATTACTACTTATGATGTCAAAATTGATACGAAAGAGGCTAAGAGTTACGAAGAAAAACTTCTTCAAGGCAAATGATGTCCTACTGTTCTGGAATAGCCAGGTGAGTGTAACAGGATTAAAATACTTATTGCAGGATTGCAAGATCTGTACCCTTCTCATGCTGCATGGCAGCGACCCAGACAGCATTGTTTCAGAAATCGCCAGGGACACGTCATCTCAGAAGAGAGCTTCAGAAATTGTCTTAGATGGTCACAGAGATGAACCCTGGTTCCAAGGAAACGAAGGCCTGGAGTTTATAGATAGGTCTACTGAGTGCAAGGGATCATGATGAGGTGTTCTTCCGTATGCTTTTCAGAGAAATGCAGGGTACCTTTTGTCATTAACTTTCCCCCCATTATTAGAAATACCAAAAATACAGGACTAGCTTTTAGGAACCAAACAAGATGAAAGAAGAGAGAAGAGCTATTCTTCTACAGGAGAGGTGACACTCTACATTTTGTATATAGTCTGGACAATGCAAGAATGAATCATTTGAAAGCAGAATCAGAGGGAGGCCTCTGCTCTTGTACCTTTGTTGCCTCTGGAAAAAAAAAAACAAACCGACTGAAATGAGTCCAAAGCTGCCGCTAAGAGTTACATTCCTGGGTCTCTATAAGTGTCTTGGGGGGGAAAAAAGCAGATAAGCTGTTCTTATAATTAGATTTTTCTCTTCTTTTGCGTGTCTATGGCAACAAAACAACCAGGGATCTTCAGAGTTCATGGTCATCCCTGCTGTTCAGCCCAGCACCGTGGGCAGGATCCGTCCCACTGCCCCTGGAAGTGCTTCGTGCGGGGACACCGGGTTTTAGGTGAAGGTCCTCTTTCACAGATGTTGTCATGGAAGCTTCTTAGTAACTCAGCTCTGATAAGCCTTTACTGTGCAATTACCAGCTGGCGGTTTGGCACAAAAAGCCTGCGGTCCCTGGGCACTGTGATTAACCTGAAGACCCGAGGCGTGTTTCAGCTGACACCAGTATTACGTGCCCGTGATTTGCCCCAACTTGTTAGCCCTCCATTCAAACTGCTGGTTTTTCTGGTCACCCCTTCTCCCTGTAATTCCTACTCCGTAACTGCTACTTTACCCCTATGGGTTAGTACGTTATACCAAACAGCTGCATATTATAGCAAAAAATTGTAAAGAAATACAACAAAAATTTAATGATAAGCTATTGTATCTATCTCAACCATTTCTGCACACCTAAGGTGGTAAGATAGTGACAATCAGGTCAAATAGTAATCTTGTATATATAATGTGAGCTTTCTACAGATACCGTTTCTGCAGCAACTTATTTCAACAAATTGAAGGCCTGTTGTATTTACTATTTTGCAAACTATGTTCATGAATATTGCTCTTGTGCAGAATTTCTCATTTGAAAGGATAAGTAAGACTTCACTATTTCCAGTTTAGTAATTCCTTCTGAAAAGAAGGTGTTTCTGGGAAAACATCCAGGTTCAACATTTTTGAACCTATGTACAGTATCTCCACATGGCTACTGCTTTCGCTCTGTGATTGCCCCACGTTGCTTTATAGCAATGCACTAAATGGATTTTGGGGGTAAAACATTATGTTCTACACCCATCAAATATTTCATTTATGCAGCATCAATACAGTTGTATATTAAAAAAAACACTGATAGGCAACATTAAACATCTTCTGATGTTTTATACAGTTTTACCAACACTACCATTCCCCTTTTCATGTAAAGTCAAATTGTCAGTAGTTAAAAATCAGCAAACTCACAGCGACAGGTAATGCCTGGTTAGCAAGGAGAACAATTCCAGAATGAATAAAATTTTAAAAGCATATTTAACCTACCCTGGCCTAAATATGCTTCCACTGAAAACTGGAAAAACAGAATAAACATTAAAAAAAAAAATGCTTCCATTGAAAAATTTTCCCAAAGACTTTGATGGCTACAATTAGTTGGCAGGATTAAGGCACTTTATTGAACCACGAAGTTCGGCAAAATAAGCACAAGTCTGTGGTCCCACCCGCCTTGCCCTACAGAGCCAACAAAAAGACATCAGTAGCAATCCCTGCAGAAAAATGAGGGACCTACCTCCACAACAAGCAAAGAAAGTCTCCTCCTGCCCTTGCCTGTAGCCACCAGTGGAAGATTATTCCCAGAGGGTTTTAAATCAGCCATTAAAAAGTTGCTGCTGCAGCAAGTAGAGATGCTCAACCATTGCCCTCTCTGAGACACTATTTTTCATTTTTCAGACAAATTTTTAATACTGGATTTAGTTGTTTGTGTTTTGTTCTTCATGCTAACTTTCGGCCTCTAGCTTAATGATTTTGAAAGAAATTGGCAAAGAAGAAAAGCATTCAGCCACTTTGGAGAACAAGGTCAGGCAGTTTGGTTTTACCTTGTCTTTTTGTTGAGGCCCTCTGGTACTAACACATCTCAGTGGAAAGACTTTGTATTTTTCAGAATGGACTCACCTTGAACTGTGAGAGCACTGCTCGTATGGAAATTTCCCAAAATGGTGTTATGTTGAAAGCTTTTGAATAATCTGACTTGAGTAAGTGCCCCCAGAAGACCTGTCAGACTGTAGGAAGGTGACACCTCCATAGAGTCTGCTCATCCTGAGCAGGTTGACTCCAACTGAAGACAGCAATCTCAGCTCATCAGGTCCTGCCCTGGTGCCAAGGCAGCAAAGAGGAAAAGAGAGAGATGCACGGAGGGCAAGGAAGGAAATGAGGATTGTAAGGCTGGGGAGACTGGACAAAGAAAGAGGCAGAGGTGGACAAAAGCAGCTGGCTGTTTGCCTGCTGCCTTTGCTTAGAGTAAGACATAATAACTGCAGAAACTACGTGGAAAACCTGATGTTTAATTATAACCTCCGTAGAGAGAGTGCGGTCTAGGAAAATAGCCTGTTATTATTTTTTAGTTTGTGAACAGAGACAGTAAACACTATAGTTTTGATCACCTGAATACTTTTTTCTGTCTCTTCCAACTTAACATTTCTTTTGTAGCATATCCAGTCGGCACACAAATAATTGAATAACATAGAATAGATCCAGCTGAAAACGCAAAGATTTGAGTGATCTCTCCCCAAGGTTTTCCAAAATCCAGCCACAGGGCATTAACTTTCAGAAGCTTTGGTTCATCTAGCCTGGAGCAAACCCAAGTCTCAAGGCTCTCCAAGTCAGACTACAGGGAATTACTACTACAGGAAATTACTACTACTACCATTTTACTGTCTATCTTACTGCTCATCCTTTTCTTCTACAAGCAATGTCCAGCAGGACAACTCCCAAGCAAAAACATTCAATAATTATTTTCATATTTTCCTCCATGTTACCTTTCTGCTTCAGGAATCCATAGGAAATACCATAAAATTATTTTCCACCTCACTGCAAGGTGGATGAGAAAATTAACCTCTTTAACAATCATATTTAATAAGTTTACAAAAAAAAAAGATGCTTTGAAGTAAATCACCCAAATAAATTGAAATTAGACTTGAAAAAAGGATCCTTTGAAGTCCTATGCTTCTCAGTGATTTCGCTGCCCTGATGTCTGTAGGTACTCAGCAGTGCGACTGGTACTATCCTCGTTACCTGACGGGGTCATTTTCTTATCCCGTTTGTTACCCCCAGTTTGTTACCTGCTTTTCTGTAGTCTGATATGGAGAACCTTCTACAGCCATGAGAGTACACTGTCCCAGGCAGGACCGTCAGTCTGATAAACATTTATTGCTCACGAATGCCTTCAACTCCACCACTGTGAAATTAACTTCTTTTTTGGCATTAACAAAATAAAGATTGGCTCAAAACAGCAGAAAATCTACCCTGGGTTGAAAGCTTATTTCCTCTTCCCCTGTCTTTGCCTTCCAATTTTCTCCTCTCAGAACCCTGTAGTCTTTGATCCAAGAATGTATCTGGAATAAAAAACAGACACTACTTCACAAACCAGGTAGGTACTTTCAGTAGCCAATAGGACTAATCAAACAGAGGTAATAAAAGCTAGAGTAAAAAAAAAGAGGGGAAATCCTGACTATTTTCCAGTCAACAGAAAAACACCCATTGACCGCTTCGTCATCATGACTGTAGCTGTATTTTCCAGTATTTATGGGTTTTAGACAACATAGAAAAGGAAGTTTTTAATACATGAAAGATGGAAATTTTCCACACTGAATTCTTCCTAACTGCATATCCTGACTTTTTAAAAAAATCTTTAGACAGTTTTTCACCTAACTCTTACGTGGTAAACCTTGTATATAAGTTTTCACATGAAGAATTTGCTGAATTGCTTCTTTGCTGTTAATAAAGAAATCTGAATTTAGAAGGACAGTTACACTGGCATTTGAGTGCTTCTAATTAAATCTACATAAATTTATCACCATGCATAAGCATCTAAGGAAAATAACATTCATTTAGTATGAAAGCTTTTTTTTTTTTTCACATTTCAAGCCTGGTTTGATAATGAATATAATTAAATATTTGAGAGGGGGGCCAAGAATGGATACCAAGTGGTATTTTAATACTAGAAAAAAAATGTACAGAAAACATTTATTTTGCAATAAGACCAACGTAATCTTCTTAGCTAATCTAGAATGCAAAACTATAAACCAACATAATAGTCTATCTAGTTTATATATGTTGTACAGAGATGACATGCTTCCAGTCTAGAGAAAAATGCAGAACAGCATGTTGCTGCTGAAGTTAATCAACATGCTATTCCCAGAGAACTACTCAATCAGATTTAGAGGCAGTAATGGATTGGAAAATGCACTGTTCTTAGTGGATAAATGATGGTCAAACTGACAGTCGGAAAACACAAATTTATTAAACACTTCATCATATAGTACATTTTTAAGTGTACTTGCTTTGGCAGGAATTAGGTGTACATCACTTCTGCCTGTTTCTGCTTTCCTGATACAAATAAAATAGGGCACTGTGCCCCAGACAACTAGTCTAAGCGAAGCCAGGTCAGTGATCATCATGGAGACCTTTAAGAACTCATAAAAGCTTTAAAAATAAAATAAGTTGCCCTAGCAGTACTGGAACAATTCCTGTTCTCTTTAAAACCTCCTTCTTCAGCCTCTCCCTCATATGGGGCTCCTAATGTGCGCTCTCTTCTCCATCCAACCGTTCAATTTCACTAAACTCATCTCACACGTATTAAATGCTTTTGATTATTGTTTTGACAGGCTGGGTTAAAATCGGCCAATGGCTTTAAAAGCCATTAGGAGAGATAGACAGAACGGTACATGTGATATTTAGTTTTGTTATTTTTACCTAAAAACAAGTAATGGAATTTGATACCTTCTGAATTGTAGGCATTCTGTATGTAGCACAATAAGACTATGGCGCTGCCAGTCATGGCATACCTTCAAAATTAACCAATTCCCTATGGCTGGAGATTAAATGAAGATAGCATTCTGAAGACAGTGTTGTCCTACCCTCAAGTTCCAATGGAGTTGAGGAACTGGCCTCAGAGAAAGATGCATAGAAATTTCTCCTGTTTCAAGATAAATGTGATGCAGAAAATTGAGTCCCTATAGCGGAAGGCACTGGAGATTTGGATTGTAGCAACAGCAGAAGGAAAGCAGTATCTTTCAGAAATGTCTGTCTAATCTATTTTCTTGATAGGTACAAAGTAATGGCAGAGACTACAACATGAATTCTGATCCACTGCTTCCACCTGCCAGAAGAGGAAGACGACATTAGCTGCCACAAAAGATGAAGAATGTCTGGGCAAGGAAAATGGGAAAAGAGAGTTACTGAGGAAAAAAAAAAAAAAAACACCACACAAACATGGAATGAATAAATGCTTTGAAGATGAGCTCCGTTACAAGAAAAAAAAAGTCAACAAAACAATAACTATATGAGACAACAAATCCTTAACAGGAGTTTTTTAGAAGAAAGGTATGGACCTATTAGAGTGGGTGCAGAGGAGGGCCACGAAAATGATCAGAGGGATGGAACATCTCTCCTATGAAGACAGGCAGGGAGAGTTGAGGTTGTTCAGCCTGGAGAAGACAAGGCTCTGGGGAGACCTTATTGAGGCCTTTCCATACTTAAAGGGGGCTTCATAAGAAAGATGGAGAAAGGCTTTTTACCAGGGCCTGTAGTGACAGGACAAGGGGCAAGAGTTTTAAACTGAAAGAGAGTAGATTTAGGTTGGACATAAGGAAGAAATTTTTTATGGTGAGACTAGTGAGACACTGGCACAGGTTGCCCAGAGAAGCTGTGGATGTCCCATCATTGGACGTGTTAAAGGCCAGACTTTGAGCAACCTGGTCTGGTGGAAGGTGACTCTGCCACCCATGGCAGGGGAGTTGGACTAGGTGATCTTTAAAGGTGCCTTCCAACCCAAACCATTCTAGGATTCTATGATTCTATAATTTTTAATCCACCCAAGTCTAGTTTAATAATGAAACCTGCTTATTCAATATAAATCAAATATATTGTCCAAGGTTTATAAGGTTAAAACAGACTACCTGTAATCAATGAAGATCAACAGGAACAACAACCTGTTTAGAAAAATCGGTTTCCAGAAGAAAGGAAGAAAACCACAAGCATTGTTCATAAAAATGAAAGTATTTATCAGGAAGAAAGGAGTTTCTGCAGCCAGGCCTCATTTGTGGTTACTAAAGACAGACATCCTTTCCTCAGATATTGCAGCTGCATTGAAATGAGGTGAAGGCATTGAAGGACAGCCCGTGCCCGTTTAGTGAAGGAACAGAGATGCTGGCTCATAGTGAAAAGGTCAGAATCAGGTAGAAAATAAACATTAAGTATGGAGAAGACCAGGGTATTAGAAACAAATGCATTATTTTTTTCTGGAAGATTAGTTAATAGGAGCAGGAAGTGCAATAATGAGAATACGTTTGGTCCCTGCAGTTGGGAAATAAGCAATATAGTTAATAGGAGCAGAAAGTGCGATAATGAGAATACTTTTGGTCCCTGCAGTTGGGAAATAAGCAATGGTCTATGACACATAACTGAATAGATGAGAAAGCAGAATGAAGAGCCTTTCCTCCATTTTAAAGACAGAAACACGAGACCCTGATCACCACACAGACATTTCTGAGGCTAGAATTCTCATTTCAGTAAAAGTAACCTACCTGAGTGTATACCTCCTTAAGCATCTATCAACTCATTTCTCCATCAGTATCTTATTTGGACTACCATTTGAGCTACCAACACAAGAAGCTGAATTTGCAAAGCTTGTCGTACCTTCCTGGGTGTGTTATTTATCTGCTGGTTGGATTAGCACTTACAAAGTTAATAGTTTGCATAAAAGCTGCACCTGGAAATAAAGGAGATGGGTTACAACTTTTTATTTTGGCTGCAGGTTAAAGTGAGCCAGACGGACAAAGCCTGGAGAAACGAGCTGTGGGTGGCCTCTCTGCCCCTGGACCCCAGGGTACATTCACCATTTGTGACGCATAACAGATCACGGAGAGCCCAATGTGTGAAATATCTGCTGGTCCATTTATTGTTGGAGCAGAAAACGTGGTTTTCCACTAATGAGCCGCAAGGTCCAGTTTCGGGGCAGAGAGTCAGGAGATATCTCCTGCTCCTCACCTGGACCTACTGCCTTTGGGAATGCAAATTTTCTGCAATCCTGTCACACACGTGCTCAGCCCAACAAAAAGAGCAAAAGGCTCCTGCACCTTCATTACCTTCTTGCTCCCTTTCTGCATCAGCTGGTGTGATATTGCCTTGGGGAAGAAAAGCCACGACCGAGAGAAGTGCGGATTCATTTTTTCAGAAGCTTTTTACCACCAGCTATGGAGGCCTGCGCTGCTGCACTGAAACATCATAAGAAAAGTATGACATGTCCTTGGCACCCACTTTGCATACAGCGACCATTTGCGTTTGTGCCCATTTTATTATTATGTCAGCCACTGGCCATTTAACGTGCAATTTTGACAATGTGAAAAAACTTCGCTATTATCAGACCATTGGATTTACCTCGATTTGAAACTAAAATTGAAAAAGGAGGGCAAAACTTGGAAATGTTACCTTTTTCAAGGAAAGGTGATAGACATATCTTCACAAAACAATATGATGTTGACTGCTTTCAGTTCAATAATTATTTTATACTTGCTTCCTTGTTTAAAGTCTAAGTAATCGACATCATGTTATTTTCTTTAACATAAGTTAACATTGACTTTTTTTTTTCTTTCCTACTTAATTAGTTTTGCATCCTTTATATTTCTACAGCTGACAGGATTGGTAGTACTTGGACTAAGCTTACAATCTACTTTTTATTTTAGTTACATTTAGTTACATTATTTTTACTAAATCTCTGAAAGGCTTACAAAAGATACTTTACAAAAAATAATAAATACTTACTTTGTCTGGAAAATTAAGTTTCAAGATCAGTAGGAAACAAGGATTTGAAACATAAATAATTTTGGCAAAAGTAGATTACTGTTTCTTCTTTGTCCAGCACTGATAAAACCGTAATCAGAAACAGAACACATTAGTTAGAGATTTTTTCTTGTTATGGTAATGAATATAGACTGAAGGTTTTTTTACAAAAACACATTTCAAAAGCAGTCAGAAATCTCAGGACATTCTTAAATCACAGAGGAAAGGGAGTAATCCTCAAGAATGATGGCAGACTTGCACTGAAATTGTTCTTTGTAAAGGGTAATGTATGCAAGAGAAAACAGAGAAAAATACATCCTATAAAATATTCTGAAGAGTAAATTATAATGAGAGATCCTGGCCCCTAACATAAGCTGTGAAGTAAAGCAAATTCCTTCAAAAAGGAAACTGCAAAAATGAACTCAGGACATTTCTGATCCTTGAATTGGGCACATCTGATCCTGAGGCAACCAATTTGCTTCTTGAGTAGCTGGATTGAAGAGCCTGGAAAGTTCTCACAGCTCTACTAGACGCGGTCTAGTAGACCGGAGACCCCGGAGACATCCCTTTGCTGTGACCGGCGTGGCTTGGAGTCCTGCCCACTTGCCCATGCGTGGGGCAGGAGCACAGCTCAGGAGGCCCTGGGGTGGGGATTCCCACGGGATGCCCACGAGCCTGGCAGGAGAAAGGTTTAGCCAGGCACAACAGCCTGCAGATAGTTCTGATGTGGGGAACAACCCTGCCCTAAAGCGGGTAGAACAAACTTTACAATGACTTTATGTTTGGATGCCATCATGTTTGGCCTTAATTACTGGATCAGAAGCTAACAGGAAAATTAAGAATACCCGCCTCTACCCACAAACTACTTTTGCTCCTTTTAGTGGTAAAAGACACATTAGAGTCAACTGGGTAAATGACTGGAGCATTCCTTCTGCCTAACCCAGCTACCTGCTATATTATTTCCACCTAGTATGAATTTATCACATTGCTTTCTTTTGCCCCTTTTTTTTTTTAAATCAAGGTCTCTCTAATACTTTAGATCTCTCCTCTTTATGTGCCAGGAGCTTTCAAAATTACTTTGTGCTAACATGTCTTCCATATTGTAAATTTTCAATTCGAAGAGAAATGCAAAGAGAAGTGTTTAATATCCATTAAATATCCATAATAATCCATTACCCAGACAGCAAGGAAACTCATTATCTCCTCTTAGCATACACTACTTCTGCACAGCACAGAGTCACAACGTCACTGAGTCACCACCTCCCCGACACAGAGGAAATAAATAATTCCCAAATTTTAGTTCCAAATAAGATCTAAATGCCGAGGCCTGTCCCCTATAAGACAGGAGTGCCATAGGAGACTCAGGGCAGGTAGCAACTCACGGTCATACCTGGTTTCGGTACCCACAGCCAAGACAACCACTGCACTGAGAAGTACTTGACTGGTCGCATTCACAGGAGCACTTTGAACATCGCCAGGTTCCTATTCCATACCCGTCGTAGCACCAGTGCTTGTTAGAAGCATGCTTCGTACAAACCCAAATTAAGATCCTTTATAACAAACTTCCTACACAAAAAGAGTGGTAGGATGTGTCTGCTGCAAATTTCTTACACACCAAAAAGGCCAAGCAGCCCATCTGCAGGGTTGGGACTCCCCTTCGGCACACCGAGCATTTGCTGTCTGCTCAACGTTAGTCCTCCAAGTTTCCTTTACGGTTGGTGAGAGAGACTTACCATGACTGGTGTGGGCCAACAAGGCTGGGCTGACCTCGTGCTGAGGATGGCCACTAGACCAGGAGGTCCCAGGTTATTTCTCTTGAATCTAAAACAACAACTATGAGTATCTCAAATCATGTAGTTCCCGTTGAGGGTGGGCTTCAGAGGGGAATTCATTCCAAGCGTTAAATCAGTTTGAAGGAAAGCCTGAACCATACTCATGGCTATAAACAGAATAAACCCAAATGTCCAGCTCAATGTTCTCCAAAGAATGCTTGACTTGACTTAATCACGTGTCTAAAGCTAGGAGGTCAATAAAATGCTTCATAAGTTTTGGGATTGCTATTAGGTCTTGACGAATAAATTAGCCTATAGCCACTGTAAGCAGACTGTATTCCTTGCTTCCTTTAAAATGGTAATGGTCAGTTTTGACAACCACATAGTTCAAACGGTTGGTGCCATTTGATTAGACAAGTACTTCATGCCTACAAACTCTCCTAGTGTTATTCTCTAGCACAATATTAAAGTTATTCTTAAATACAGAAAGAAAATTCTTGAGAACTGAAATCTTACCCCTTGAGAAATCCACATTGATTCAGTGCATGTTAGACTCCGGTGTTACATACAAAAAGTTCAGAACATCTTCGCTGCTCTAAGGGGATTATAGTCCTACAGGGATATGAACAATTTATTGAAGTTTCACAGACAGCTATTTTTTTCCCTTCTCTGGCTGGATTATATTCTGTCTGGAGAGGATGAAGGAAGGTCTCTTGACCTTCTAAAGTTGACTGTGATTACTGTGTTAAATTCCACTCTTATTATACTTATTTAACTCTGTGGATGTTTTCTTTCTTGATTCTGTTTGTTTTTCCTGAAAATTCATTTTTAGATAGAAAATTTAGACTGAAATTGCTGTAACATTTTACTTCTCCATTGTGTCAGTATATATCTACACTTGAATGTAACAAATAGAGGTTTAAATTAAATTTATTTTTGTCCCTAGGAGATAAAAAACATAAAACATCTCCACAGTTACTTCCTGTCATTGTATTTGGAGTAATTCTCCAGTTTATAGGGTGCTGCAAGAGTGGCATCATTGATTTCCATCGTTACCGTGTCTCAATACAGTATATATCAATTTAGAAATAAAAAGGCAGCTTTCTAACCATCTGCATCTCAGAAATTCAACACAAACTAGAGGACTAGGAGGATTTTATGTGGTTTTTTTTTTTATTATTTCCCCCATTATGACCAGGAATAAACATTCTGTAGACCAAATCTTACCCTTGCTTATATTTCAGTAATTCCAGTGTCTTTATCACCTGCCCTTGGAGACAGCTGTAACACTACCATAACACCTGGTACAGCAAGATTCATCAGCTCATCGTCTCCTGCAGCAGAGGCTGCCTATCATAGCAGCTGATATTTCTTCAGTGTGACACTAACCGTGGCTTTGTGTGAACAAGAACAGTCATGCTTTCAAACATGATCAAAAGGTTATTTCATCTGATCAAGGTTTGCCCTAGGAGACCCTGGGTTTTCTAACACGGTGGATTTCTGAGGATGATAAAACAGGTAATTACGAACAGCTAATTTGTTTCCATACAACTGCCATTATCTAGGGCAAGGGCAAGGTAATTTTTAATATACTTTAATAAAATGTTTTAATTAACAGACACTTTCTTCCTTGTAAGAAGGTCTGAGGTTGAAATCCTGGCCTCACTAAATCCAGTCTGATTGTACCCAAAATTGCCCGCCATCACCTGCCACTCCTGCTGCTGTCTCAGCCTATTGAGAACGAAAGGGTGTGAGGAAACCAGGCGGCACCTTTTCCAGCAGCTGCAAGAGCTTCAGGGGAATGTTCTTTGGTGACATTATATAAATGTTTTCTCTTTTATACAGCCCAGCTATGCTTTTTAACCTTGTCAACAAGCTGTCTGTAGCACCAACACACCTGACACTGTTCTTTAGCATCCAGCTGGTTGTACACTAGGACATGAAATGAAAGTGGTTTGTGCCTACATTGAAAAAAAAAAAAAAAATTGATGGATGGGTTTAGACACGCAAGGGCTGTAAAATCTTGAGCACTTTACTGTGTCTGTAATGCCAGCAGGAGCATTCATTCGCCTGCTGTTAAGTGTGCTGAAACCTTCATGGTCTGGAGCATGTTTTCCCTCGCTGTGGTCAGCAAGACCCCCGCCGGCACAGCCCCAGACCACGCACTGCCTCAGCCCTGGGCTGCCTCAGGGAACACAAGTGTGACATTTACTTCCATATCCACAGAGACCAACTTACACAAACCACCGGTGTTGCAAAGCTTGCCAGATATCCAAAAAAACATCCAGAAAGTGAACAAAAGAGTTTCAAGAGGCTTTTTTCCCAATCTTTTTAAACTTTGCCATCAATTATGCCAGCTATCATCTTCTGGTTTACATTAAAAACCAGAATTCCTATACAACCTCTTGGCATAAAACAGGTAAGACATTGGTCCAATAGGAGAATCTGTATCTGTCAGCTCTATTATCATTACAGAAATGCTTCCAAAGCTAGCCAACCCATTTTCTGTAATTTGGTTTCTTCTTGAAATCTCACTGAGACTCAAAAATCAAGTCCAGACTGAAGACTAACTTTTCCTTAAAATGTATAAAAATTTATGGTTTGTATCTTATACAAAACAATTTCAATTTGAACAAATGCTTGAACAAACTTTTATCATGGAACCTTACCACAGCATTTATTCAATCCAAGCATCAAAAAACCAAAGTAGTAGAACATGAAGGGTGTTGTGCATCTTGTAATGTCCATACATACTTGTAATGAACACAAAAAATACATTTCAACTCAAAGATCCTTAATTCTGATCTGAGCTTTAAAAAAAATAGCATTTTTAATCTTGATTCTCATATCAAAATGTTCTTTTAAATGTTATTGTTAAACAGACACTATTTTTAGAATATATTTCTTAATGGACAAACTTTTGATAAAGTATTTTTGATCTGACACAGTCTCACATAACCTGAAAATTGTCTGAAATATTGTCTATGTATATATATGTGTGTGCATGTTTATATGTAAACATAGGTATAAACATAAATATACAGTTGCACAACCATAACAGTTAATTTACATTTTTAAAGCTATTTTGTGCTGTGTTTATGTCCAATTGCACTTTTCACATTACTCAGGAAATAATATTTATCTTGAATTAGCATGGTTGAAATTTCCTTATTTAAGTGCGGCACTTTCAACGTGGGACGCTCCGTAGGCTGGGCACGGAAGAGGCAGAAAAGGCAGAGGGAAGGACGCATGGTTTTGATTTGGTTTCATCTGCGCACCTCTCCCTCCTGTGCATATGTATTACCATGGAGATTTTCAAGGAGATGAACTGTTTTCTTACCTTCAGGATTTCTGTTTCATGCAGGGAACACATTCAGCAGAGATGCAGTGAAAAGATCAGTACAGCTTTATACATCATGATTCGTGCAAGCTGGGGCCAAGAGCACCCCAACACTATCATTGCAGCTGTGGGATCCTGCAGGAGTTCAGGTTCCAATTTAATCTCAGCCCCAGATTTCTTTGTCATCTTGAACAAGTCCTGCTGGGTACCACATTGGTTAAGGGGAAGGTAGCAGTATTCCTCAACCTCATGATGACAGGTTAACGTTGAATTAAATAGTATCTTGCTACAACCAAGTATTTGCTTACAATTGAAAAGTTGTAAAAGAAAACAAAATCTTAATTCAACGCTGAGTGAAAATAAGAAGTTGTATGATCTGTGTGGCAACACATTTCTCCACTCTGAGCTTGGGGTACATATAAATCTATAAAACCTGTGCCTCTCATCGCAGACTCTTTAATTTGCCAATTATCACAACTATTTATCTCCGTGGTGAGGAAGAAAGGTGAACAAATCATATATACGTTCATCATCCATTCAACATCCACTCACTTCTGACCTTGCTCAGATCAGAAATCCCTCAAGTTCAGAATCAGGCTGAAATTAGATTTATTTTCTAGATTTTTGTCTGTTCTTCTTCCCTGCCCCCAACTGGTTCTTAAACAGTGTCTATATGCCATGTGTCTCTGTGGCGGGTTGACCTTGGCTGATCACCAGTTGCCTACCCAGCTGCTCCTTCACTCCCCATCCTCAGCAGCACAAGGGGGAAAATGAGACGGAAACTCTCACGCACTGAGGTAAGGACAGGGACATCACTTACCAAGGGCTGCAGTTCCTGCTAGAAAACCTGCTCCTGTGTGGGCTTCTCTCCACAGGCCACAGCTCCCGCCAGGAGCCTGCTCCTGCATGGTCTCTCCATGGGCTGCAGGGGACACATCCACCTGCTGCGGTGCAGATCTGCTCTGGCATCGTCCTCCATGGGCTGCCGGGGAAACTCTGCTCCACACCCTGGAGCACCTCTTCCCCCTCCTTCTTCACTGACCCTGCTGTCTGCAGGGCTGTTTCTCTCACATATTGCCACTCGTCTCCAGCTGCTGCACAGCATTTTTTTACCCTTTCTTCGGTATCTTTTGCAGAGGTACCACCGGCTGATGGGGGCAGCTTTCAGCAGCGGTGGGTCCATGTTGGAGCCACCTGGAATTGGCTCTGTCCAACATGGGGGCAGCTCCTGATCTCTTCTCACAGAGGCCATCCCCACAGCCTCCCCTCGTACCAAAACCTTGGCAGTCTCATAGGCTTTCTTGCATCTTTCCAATTCTATTTGAATACTGGGTCACGCTAGGCCAGTGGTATGAAGCAAAACTTTGTGGCACCTCAGACTCCAGTGCGTACATGAGAAACTATGAGAAAAGAAACTGAGGATTCATTAAAAAGTGTGGATTCCTTGCAAAAAGGTGCTGAAGAATTCTCTTTATACTTTGTAAGAAAGAGAAATATTTCATGAACCTTCTTGCAAAGTATTTGCTCCAATATCTCCGACATTTGCTAAAGGCAGTACTTACCATTTTCTTCCCTCACAGTGCATCGTTCACTTTTAGTACCATTTGAATGACAACACTTTTCAAAACATACTGTGAAGACAGTAAATCAGTCTAGTGCTTAGAACAGATAAAATTCATTATTCAAGCACCAGTGTTATTGACAGTATATCAAAAAGGTCAAATGAGCAGATTAAAAACTTGTGGTATGAATTAAACATATCAGTTGATCTTTATGACAGTGAATACATTACACACAGGCAAAAGAGATTTGTACGTTTTCTGTTAACAGATTTGGGCACGTCTTTTGCACTTTCTGCTTGAGGAAGTGCAAAATATGTTTGGAGAGAGACAGATGACAAGCAATGAGGTAATAAGAATGTGAAATTTCGCACATTGCCATTTGAAAGGGAAATGTTGACTGAGAGAATTGTAATGGAAAGAAAAACTGTAACTTTTAATCCTCCTAAATGGACAAAACTTTTCTGACTGAAGAGATAGGTTGAAATTTTGTGTACATGAATACCACATATACAAAGAGATAACTTTCATTTTTTGATCTTTAAAGCATTCTACAAAAGGCCTCACAGCACTCAGATTCACTTTGTACGCTGTACTCAGTCATTGCTAATCTAGGAAGCATAATTTTAAACAGAGCACTTAAATCAGAGTCCATAGGACTGAAAAACCCAGACACAGGAATACAAAATCCAGACACAGAGACTAATACAGATTTCTAATCACTATGCTAAGCAGCCTGGTTTGATCTGCATTAAAAAAAGAAAAAAAAAAAAAGAAAAAATCAGGAAAAAGGTGAACTGAAAAATATGTATATTCCATGCTGGGTTTTTCTTCTGGTCTTTGAAGGCAGCAAGCTCCCAAGAAAGCAGCTATGACTCATTTTTCTCACTGACCTCTTCCAAACAGGAGGTCATCCCTATACTGGAATACATTGGAGGAACCAGTGTTTATAGTCAACACTCCTTCAGACAAGACTGGTTTGACAGAGTTTTGTCAAGAAAAGGCCATGCACAGTCTTTATGGGTCACAGTCACAGTTACCACAACTTTCAACATTTCCACGCTTCACATTTAGTCTAAATATTCAAAACAGTAAAACCACTGGGGGCCAAAACTACTGTTTCCCACCTGAACAAGAACGCTTTATAAGTTTTTTTGCATCCCTTGCGTTCTCCTGTGGTCATCTTTGGTCTCAATTCAGATTGCAAATTGCTGTGTGACAGACACCATCTCTCCAGAGGACCACAGGAAAATCCAGGTTAGAAGGATCTGCAGGGGTCCAACCACTTGCTCAAACTAGGCTGAGCCACAAGTTCAGCCCAGGTTGCTCAGGGCTTCACCCAGTCAGGTCTTGAAACGCCCGAAGGATGGGAACCATACAACTGTGCCTGTGCCACTGTCTGACTGTCCTCAAGGAGAAAAGTTTTTCCTTGTCTGTAGTCTGAACCTCTTGTGTTTTAGTTCATGCCTGTTACATCTTCTCCTCCCACCATGCTCTGTTGTGAAGAGCCTGGCTCCCTCTTCTCGATGACTTCCCCATAGATACTGGGCATCTGCTGTCAAGTGCCCCCAAAGCTGGCTCGTCCCCAGGCCAAACAAGACCCCATCTCCCAGCCTCTCCTCACAGGGCAAGTGCTCCAGTCCCTGACCACCTCAACAGCCTTCTGCTGAACTTGCTCCAGTTGATTGATGTCTTTTTGTTTGGTTGGTTTTGGTTTTTTTGGTGGTGTTGGTGGTGGGTTTTTTTATTGTTGTTGGGTGACCCTAAAGTGAATGCAGAATCGTGGCCTAAAGAGTGTTGAATGAAAGGGGATCATCATCTCCCTCCACCTACAGGCTATGCTGCTGTCGATACCACCCAGGATGCCATCAGCCTCCTTTCCAACAGGGCACACTGGGGTCATGTGCCACTCGCTGTCTGCCATGGCCCCCAGGAACTCTTCAGTAAAGCTGCTGCCCCACCAGTCTGTCCCCATCCTGCATCACTGCCAGCCATTCTTCCTTCCCAGGGGCTAGACTTTGCAGTTGTACTTATTGGATTTCCTAAGTTTAGGGTTGGCCTGTTGCTCCAGCCCCTCCAGGTCCCTCCAGGCCTTTGAGCGCGTTGACTGGTCCCCTCAGGTTGGTGTCATCTGCTCATCTGATGAGTATGCAATGTCACTTCCTCCAGCTTACTGATAAAGATGTGAAACAAGACAGGTCCCAGGACAGACCCCTGTGATGCTCTGCTTCTCACCAGCCTCCAGGTAGAGTACAACCACCACCCTCTGAGCCCAACCATCCAACCAGTTTCTAGGGCTTGACATTGCCAGGGAAACACCTGTCTGACAAACAACAAATCAGCACACCTCTGTTGACCATGCTGGGCCTTGGCTCTCACAATCTGATGGAAACATTTTTTCCTATCTGCGGTTTCTTGCCTGATCAACTGCACCTTGCAGATGTCACAGAAAGAGAAAAATCAAATTAAACAGCCTTGCTTTTTTCACGTGAGACTATTTACCTTGTACCAGGCCATATTAGTGTTTACGGCTCTAAAACAATAAAACTCCCATTCAGACAAAAAAGAGAAAAGAGCGACCAATAATCCATGGGAGACCAGTGTAGAGGATCAACAACCATAAAAGACTACTGAGAAACAGAATAGAAAGAAATATTAATCTGAACCCTATGGAACAGTTGGGCCATTTCTACTGCTGGTAGACTTTTAGACTTTAAATTACCAGTTTTGCACAGCAAATTAAAGGAAAAAGAAAATAGTTAGGGTTGCATCTGCAGCTGTCTGTGATGTATGAAAGCAGAATGAACAACAGGGCTGAAAGAACAGCAGGTATGCTTGGCCAAAAGGAATTCGTCACTGCAAACATCAGCTCACTAGTTAAAGAGGTCAAGGACTGTTTCAGTCTATTGCTGTTGAAACACATGGATGCCTCCAGATTTCACAGCCGAGGAGTAGCTAGCTTTCTGCTCATAGTACGTTTTGAAAGTACGACATAATGACAGTATGCCTGCGTCTGTGATAGTGCATAGACATGTTCTTATACATTTGATAAATTTGTATAAACTTTACAAATATAACTTGGGTAATCTAAGTTGCTGTATGTCAGTGGTTATTGGGCATCACCAAATATTCCAGTCCTCCAAAATAATACCCACCACAGCTAGAGAGCATATTGCTGCCAATGTCCAGGCCTTTCCTTCAAAAAAGGATTTAGCTCCATGATCTTACCAGTCCCTCCCCAAGCTCCAGAAGAGCATGTACACACCTCCTGCCCTTTAAAGGAGCTGTCAGGTCCCTTACTTGGGGAGAAGAATCCTGCCCGAATCGACTGGGTACTGGACTAAAGCAGGGAAATGAGCATCCACACATGGCTTCAGTTCCTGTTAAAATAAGCATGCCCAATTTGGGGCTTTATAAATAAGTAGCTCTGACTGGATATGTCAAAATTTCATGTCAAGTGGAGGCCTTATTCCAAAATCCCAGTCCCAAGGCTTTTCTTCTCTTAGCTGCAAGAATGAACTGGTATCATGGCGTAATAAACTTGACAACTTCCTTGGAAAAGAGTAGCATACCTCATCACTCAGCATTACTCCTGCTATGCAACTTGTACCTCCAAACCTCTCAAATGACCTGCTCCGTTGCTATTATAACGATAACAAAACTCTGCAGTTCCTCATTTGTATTGATTTATTTCAGCACCACTCAAGTTTTTCCTTTTCAGTGGAGAACCTGCATTTAATGTGAACGACTGCCCCTTTATTTGCAAAATTAATCAAGAAGTAGTCCATCCACCCAACACAATTCATGATGCAGGATAGTCCTCTGGAATATTTCCCTGCTCTGATTTTAGAAGCCTGAACAATTCAATTTCCACCATATGCAGCTCTTCTGAGATCCAGCATACTTTTTTTCTTCTAGTGGGAAACAGCTTATCACTCTTATTTACACCCACGTATAACAGTGAAACCAGTAGGTTTGGATCTTGGAGCTAGTCCATAGCTTTCCTTGGTGCTCAGAGAGCGTTCCTCCCACAGAACCTACTCTCCAGCTCAAGACATCCCAAGGGTCAAATTAACGAGCACAGTATCTCTGGCCCCATTCCTGTTCCCTGGAAATGTTGCATCCCTGGAGCCAAAATACCAATTAACTGCTCTTTGCCGAGACACCCCAGGTTGCTGAGACCCAGAAGAAAACCTCCATAAAGTTTGGAAGACAGTCTCTCCAAAGGAGGCATTTCACATCTCCGATCGTACATCTGTGCTGCCAACACAAGCGTCTCAGACTCAATGAAAACTGAAAACATGATGTAGCCTAAATTAAAATCATCGTCAAACTCTATTACAGATAATGCAGTGCATAAGCAGTCAAATCACAGGTGGCGTTTGCATTTTTACCTTCAGAAAAACCCATCCAATTTTAATTGAAATAAAGCTACCACAAAATTTAAGAACAAGTTTAGCTGACCATGCAATAATGACGATGGTTTCTACTTGCAAATTAGTCCTTTCTTTCTTACTGTTTTCTAAAAATACACTTTTGGACAGTCAAGTATATTGGGTTTCCAGATCCGGTAAGTGGTGAAAACATCTATATCCCTTGACAGTATTTTCCTATACCTGCAGGCCAGCAGAAACCTGTCTGGTTTTCCTCTGTATTTGTATGTTTTGTCACAAGCAATTGTCATAGGATTATGAGTTAAGAGTATCACCATCCATAGCTAATCTGCTGCCCACTGTCACCTTGAGGCTTTTTGACATTATATTTTTCAAGGTTTATGCCTTGTATGGAACTTTCCAACCTCCATTCCACCCTCATTTGCATTTTTTCAATTTGAATGTGATTTTAGAGTGTTTTGTCTCCAACTCCAATCTGCCCAGGTAGCTCTGAGTTATTCTTTTGATCTGAACAGCTTTTGCACACTGTCACTCCTGTGAATGTGTTGTGAACGTATTCTTAGTTTGGTAGTAGGATATTTCCAAAAGATCTGAATGTTCCAGCTCTGAGCTAAGGTTTGTGTGAGAGAGAGAGAGAGAGATTGCTATGCATATATATAATATAAAAAAAAGGGAGTTTGGCTGCCTTTTCCCTGCACCTTCTTTAAGTTGGCAGACTCCAAGGTCTAGGACAATCATTCTGGCATCTTGCATAAGTCTTGAACATAAAGTTCTCCCATAACACATCTAATGCATCACTTCAGATGGTAAAGGGATTTTAAAGCAACTAAATGTGTTTGGAGCCTATTGAACTGGCTTCTAAACTAAAAGTATCACTTTAGCTGTGTCACCTCAGCTTGCAGTCACACGAGCTAGTGCTTGAGCCTTGCGTCAGTGTGAATGTCTTTTGTATGAATTTCTGCTGCATCCTTCTGCGTTCTCCTCAGAAACTAGATAAAGTCAATGCCGCGTTTCCCATTTTGCGACCCGACTGATAACTGTTAGTTCACCACCAAACCCCCTCTTTTCCCCACGTCCTGCACAGGGGCTCGTAGCAGGGCAGGCACGCTGCTGGCAACCACATTGCCAAGCCAGGATCCCAGACCCACAGCAAACCCTTCTGCTCTGGGACGAGCAGAGCTTCGCTCAGGATCAGCCCGGAGCATCTTCAGGAGCTCCAGATCTCAACTCACACCCCCCCGAACAACAGCCTGATCACAGGGTATCAGGGTACCTTTTGGGGGCTGTAACTATTCAAAGAGGTTTCTGGAAGATGAGGAAAGATGAAGTTAATTCCCTGTTGGATAAGTATCGCCATTACTGTTAGTTATTAGCTCTGTCAATGTAAATTAAATGTTCTTATTCTGTTAGGCATAGTGCGTTACTTCGAATTCATTATGAATATTTTATAAGGTGTTGTTTATTTGCGGCAAGTTGATTGTTTGTTCCTCACCCACACATACAGCTTCAAGAAGTTACATAACCAAGGTACACGTACAGACGTATACATAAATATATAGTGGTGTGGAGGTGTGCGTCTAACTGTTCAGTTCAGGTTTCTCAGGCCACAGGGAGAGCCAAATTTAAGTAACAGCAAAGTTCTTTGAGTGATAAGGAGGTCACGTAGAAGTGGTTCCTGCCAATGAAATGTTTCAAACCACATGCTGCGTAAACCCAGCATTTCTGGGGAAGCTGAGAAATGGCTGTTTCTAATAGGTGATGAGCCTCCCGATCAGAGGTGCAGGAGAAGGCTCAACAAAAAACCTTTTTTCTGAAGACCTAAAAACTATGTGCTGACTTAAATAGCCCTTGAGAGGTCCTGATAGCCTAAAACTGGAATAGAGCTGCAAAGATATATCCTGAGTTTGAGTTTCCCTTGCCACATAGCAGTTTAATAGTGAATTCAGTGAATTCACTTTATTCAGTGAATAAAGCAGAAGTGATAATGTTAGATGAACTACCTTCCAAACCCATATATTTAATCGGGAGGCCCCTTCCAACCCAAACAATTCCGTGACCTAACACAACGATAGCACACACAACCATCCAAACACCAACTGCATACGCTAACCTCCCTGTTGGCACACAGCCACCACCCTTCCTGCCATCACCAGCTCCACGAGGCAGGACCTGGGAAGTCCTGCTCAGGCTTACCACCCTGTTGGTGGCTACAGAAGGTACCCATGCCAGGGATGGTGGGCAACTAACTCTGACACAGGGCAACTCACCTGACCAGGGTCCGTGCCTGCCACTTCACTTCCTTGGGCATGCTGTGAAGGGTGTCTGAAGGAATGTTTCCAACCTTGACCCACTATGACTTGTGCTTTTCTGGGTGATCACCGGTCTGGCATCCAGTTGGATATTTCCTCAATCACTTTGCCATGATTTTATCTGGTCGTCATTGGTCTCCAGCAGACCTTGTGTCCATCTACTGTTAGTCTGGAAAAAATTGCATTAAAGGTCAACCGCTTCCTTTTGAGTTGTATCAATTCCTTACAGCTCCCCAGATAGTCTGTAGCTGTCTGGCAGGCTCAGGGTTTCAAGGGAAGGCTGTGTAGACTCCTCCACACAGACCAGCTTCTCAAACAGCAATCATCTTCTGGAAGAAGCTCAAGATTTGCATTTTTTTCCATGCATTAGCACAAATCTGTTCCTTCCCATCTTGCACAGGAGTATACAAAGGCCACACGCAAGGGAGACTGGCACAGAGAGAGACGTTGCTAACTGCAGACTAATTCACAGGCTGGCCAGCTGTACATGCACCTCCCTGTTTTCAGGTTAATAACGAAAATCAGTAAGACGTTCCATTATTAGACACAACAGGGCAAAAAATGTGAGAGTCAGTCTCTCCACAGATCAGTTACTACACCCTTCAAAAGGAGAGTGTCCAGTGTCTAACCATCCTATTATCCTATCTCACTGAGAACTGGAAGTTACTGGGAAAGAAATTAAAAGCAATAAAGGAAGGAGTTGTGTAACAGGACTTCATGCTCAGGGACAGTCATTTTCCCCAGACTTTTCTTTCTTTGATGGGATCGACCATAGCAAACCAACCTTTTAGCCAGAAGTGCTTCACGGTTTTCAGAGGAACCTTTCTGGAGGAAGGGATGTATCTCCCGTGAATAAAACTGATACCGTAGGGGACAAATACAGCTGTAGCTCTGTTTAATCTGATTTTAATACAGTTACCATGTTTGGGGAAGGGGAAGGAGACGGGTCAGCTTTCTGTCCTGACACGCTACAACACTGACAGGGTTGAACTGGAAAATGCTGCTGTTTCCCTAGAAATATTGTACATCTGAGTGCAATAAACCGAGCAAGTTAGTGAGCAATAAATAAAAATACTTTTGTTATTAGCTTATGTCGTTGCTTTTATTGAGTCTCATGTTTCTTTGCCAGAAAGAATATTATTAGTTTCCTTCCTTTATCTCCCCAATATCTTCAATCTGTATGAATTGGGGGTTTATTCCTCAATTACACTTACATATATTTCAGCAAAGATACATATGTATACACACACATAGAGTGGGAGATAATTTTGATATAATGTGCATAATACATATTTACATAAGATACTAATAATTAATCATCAACATTTATTATATATATTTAAGGGGGTTTAATATATATGTATATAGATATAGCTAAAAACCTTTTTTGTAGCAAGACGCATGGGATCAGCACTCAGAGCTGCTGTATATCCCAAGGAGTCTCACTGCAAGCCAGTGTCCTCTGCCCAAGTTCCCTGTTGTCCCAGTTCAAACCCTTCCTTCACTTTCCTTCACTTCCAGTGCTAAGAAGAAAGAAAACTGTAGCGACCTCCCACCTAAATCTTTTTTAGAGGTCTCCAGTTTAGAAACACTGTACAAATGCCAAATCTTTGGTATTACGAATGTACAAACCCCCTCCAGGTTTTGTAACCTGGAATTGGTGAAGATTTCCTGGCCAGGGAAAGACAGAGTTTCTTAGAAACACATACCAGAGCTTTGTGTTGGGTCAGTCCTTTGTAAAACTAGGGAAACCATTTGGCAATTTCAATCAACTTTGATGTTGGAAGAGATGCATAAACTCACTTTTCTACATACAGTCCTGTAAAAAGTGAAAAAAGAAGTATTTATACCCAAATGAGTATAAATACTGAAGGAAGGGCAACACCACTATTTTATGGACCCCTCACTACAAACAGTTAATTCAGTGAGCTTAGTTCATCAAGCATTTTTCTTTTAAACTGTTATTTATTATTTGTTCTTCTCCTTATCCACCTGCTTTTCTGCTGATCCCGCTCACTCATCTTTGCAAACAAGGTTTTATACAGGAATTTTTAAATTGGAGCCTCCAGTTAAATATGTACTCAGAAATTCTCTTTCAGTATTTCACTCACATACTGGTTTAATTTTATAAAATACATATATTTGAAAAAATAGCGGTGTGCTTTTTCAATTGATTTAGCTAATTTTATTAGCCGTGAGAAGCAGCAGAGCAGCCTCCTCTGACACAAAAAAAGGAGCAGATGTTTCACAGAGGAAGGGAGATTATTTTCCTTTTTATATTCAGCATCTGCTTTAATCTTCTTTGACCTGTTGAATGATTAAGCTCCGACGAGACTGTTTGCACTTAGATCTTCCTGAAGCCTCCTCTCACTGGGAAGGATTCTGGGTCTATTAGGAAGGATTTGATGATCTACCTATTCCATATTAACATCCTGCAGATAATTCTGTGTTTCTTTGTTCCAAAAATAGCACGTTCCCTTTCTGTCGCCCGGTCACTGCCGTGCATAGAGCAGGCAGCCCACCACACTGAGCATTAGGATGTTTTCCCTTGGTACAACCTTTGGCTTGTAAACTTAGCTCAAGAATAAAAGCAAACATAAATATACAACACAAAGTGCAAAGATTAGAGTATGTGCCTGTTACCATTATGCAGTAAAAGTTTTTCATCTTGAAAATGCAAGTATCTGAATACTAATGGCAGACAAGTGAACCTCAGTGACCCTTTTTAGTTGCATGCTTCAGTTTTATCTAGGTTGTGCTTCAAACGCAAACGCTGGGGATGTAATTATTGGTGGATGCAGATTTTCACTGACTGAAACAGAGATGGATAGAAGATCTAGCTAAAGCTTTGGCCCACAAAGCATATTAATGACATATTAAGCCTAATTAAGCAAATAATTTGTTCAATGCATCTTATTTCTTTTTCCTGTATATGGAATATTTATTTCTAATAAATATATATAAACCAGCATATAAATAAACTGTTCCTCACAGCTACTTACGTGGCACTACAAACCGACGAGCTCCATCTAGTCTTACTTCAACAGTTTCACAGAAGCATCTTCCATGTCACACATTTGATCAATCAAAAAGCATGGACTTTTTGGTGTCGTTTAAATGACTCTTGGTTATTGGTCTAAGACGAAGAGCTGATGGGAGACTGTTCCCTCTCATGCTGAGTAGCATCCATTTCCATGGAGCTGTATCACCTTTACGTCAGGACGCAAAGACCCAGAGGGAACAGTCAGTATCTGCATAAGCATGAACGTTCATGGAAGACTACTACAAAATCTACATTACAAAGACAAGTTTACATTTTAATTTGAAGAAATTGAAAGTCTACTCTTCTTTCTGTCCCATAAGAGAATTATCTAAATATAATTTGTAAAAACAACAAAAACAAAGGAGAACTGAAGAAACAGACTCCATACTGAGGAACATTGAACGTTGTTAAAAAACTATTTTTTTAAATGATGGAAGAAAACTATATTGTCATGCTCTCACAGACCTCATCAGCTATTTTTATGGTGAATAACTCCTGAGCTAATCTGACCCTACCCGGGTGGGAGAGCCTGGGCGGGCAGCAAAGACACAGGGGTAGGAGAAAGAGCCAACCCCTCCGGCACAGCCAGCCAGCCGCTCCGACCCCGCCGCACGCTGCCGAGACACCCGCCTTGCACACCCGCTGCCTCCGCGGGGAGGTTCAATCCTTGAACACATCGGACATCCCAAAAGTAGAGGTTTTCCCAACAGACTGTGCTGAATTTAAAAGAATGTATCAGTAGCATATGCTACCACAAGGTTTAAATACAGAAATTAAATACTGTAATTAGCAGCAAGACATTAGTGTTGTTGGTATCTGAAATTAAATTAGATCTTGCATTCAAATTCAGTTGCACATGTACGCACATACTTGGTTTCTTGTCATATTTGCATCTTTTCAGGATAGCTATAACCTTTGCCTTACAACATAACAATGTTATTTCCTTAAGTTTTAATGATTCAATAATTATGTCCCCTTAAAATAACAAGTAGAGAAATCTTTCCATTAGCTATCAAGAGAGGCTGGACATCTGACTCTCATTAGACACTCGAGTTTCAAATGACAAAAAAGTGTGTTAAAATGGGTTAGCTTGGCTGTGCACCTGAACCCTGGAAGCATCATCATGTGAGGGATTTTCGTCTCCTTTGAAAACAGGGAAAACTGCCTCGTAGCTAGTGCATGCTCAGAGTGACCATCAGAGAAACTAGATCAGAACAACTAGCTTACTATAAATCATTACACCCTTTCTAACTGCAAAATAACGTCTTCCAGTAAACAAGAGCTGTGAGAAAACATACCTGGTTGTGGAGGGCTGCTCCCTCTAACCAGCTCTTGTCATTACCTTTTTAGAGGACTGCAGAAAGAGCTGGGGGAAAAAAAAAAAGTGGAAGAAGATGATTACTATGACTGTTTTATCCTGAAATTTAAGGTCTCACATAAAGGTTTTTAAATGTAAGATAACAAAGACATGCGGATGATAAAAGAATGTTATGAATAATTCTTGATACATTTCTGGTACGAGCAAGCTAAAGAGTCTGAAGATGAGGACTTCAGCAGCTAGTGACAATGAATTATTTCTGCTTAAACATCCACTACAGTTGAACCTGGAGAATAGGGACTGTCTTCACTAGCGAGTTTAGTAACCAGTGTGCCTCCGGCCAACAGAGTGGTGTTCTCCTGAGGAAATGTGGTTTTGTAAGTAGGGAAGGGAAATTTTAATAAACATTGTTCTCTCCACAGATCAATTATTTATACTGTGCCACTTCACTTTTAAATTTAACAACTCCATCAGATCTCTCCACAGACAATCTCCACTGTGCCACTTCACTTTTAAATTTAACAAATGCATAGATTACCATTAAATACTTCAGTCACTCATGGAGTTCAAATAATTTCTAAGTACTTGATATTCCTGTAGTGACACAGACTTTATGAGGACTGCACCTACTATGTTATACAGAAAACAGGAAAGACTACTACTAATCTCAGCAACGGACATCAGAACTACAATTATAACTCCCTTGAAATACCATTCAATAAAATCTGTCAGGCAAATTTTGAATTTTAATGGTTTCCAAAAGCAGTTTTAGAGCCTCTACCACTGTCAGGCGAATTTTGAATTTTAACTGTTTCCAAAAGCAGTTTTAGAGCCTCTACCCAGTAGTTTGTTTCCACTGTGCGTCCTGCAGCCCTTACAAATAACTTGCTTGGGATTTCAGATCACACCGAGATCTTCCAACACATTGGTTATCTTTAGCACATACAAGAGAAAATTAATTTGAACAGCATCAGTGACAAAATGCCCCAGGCCACAACCACTGTCCATAAAGACAACAAGCGGGGAAGCACATCCAAAACCTGCACGACCCATGGTGTCCAGTGGGAATCACCCAACTGCAGTGGGGATTCGGAAACTCTGGTGTTTGGTCATACTCTTTAAAAGGCATGGTCATAGACAAGGTATTCAACCCCTACCAATGTCTGTAGGGTGAAAGCACCAACCATGGTTTGGTGCTTTCCAGTATTAGTCCTAGACACTGAGTGTCTTTGAAAATTTAGTCATTTCCAGTATAACTTTTGGTGAAAGTCTCTGTTTTCCAGCTTGATGTTCACTTAACATTAAGCAATTCAGAGAGATGTTATACATATATATGTGTGTATAATTAAGAGTCACTCAGGCAATATGGAAAATAACATCTGAATAAAAAACTGTAACTCCAAGAGAGTGCTCTCAGCCCTCGCCTTGCTGAAGGAGGGAGGGATTGGGAATGGGGACACCTCCAGATAAGCACCAGCAATGTGGGAGTTGAGCTCCTTAATGAGCTCCTCGCCAGGCCCGTGTAGCTGCAGCAGAGGTAGCAGAGGGGCTGCTGTAGCCCA
This sequence comes from Cariama cristata, assembly GCF_000690535.1. Taxonomy (NCBI): domain Eukaryota; kingdom Metazoa; phylum Chordata; class Aves; order Cariamiformes; family Cariamidae; genus Cariama; species Cariama cristata. The sequence continues at coordinate 42,746 of NW_009636143.1, forward strand.
TGAACAGTTGCAGGACGTTTCCCTGTCTACCAAATTCAAGTCCCACCAATTGAAGCTGGTGTTAATAAGCTAGACGTGAAATATGGCAACTGCCTGACCGATCCAAGACCCATCCCTCTCCCACACCTATTTGTGCACCTGGTAGGCAGAACCTCCTCCCACCCAGCAGACAAACTGAGGCAGCAACCTCCCTGCCAGATCAACAGTTTGAAACAAGTACTCAAAACAGGCAATAATTTTAAAAGCTTTAGTGAAATTTCTGCTTCCGTTGACTGCTTCTAGGAGGTCAAGGAGGTCGTTCCCCAAGGTAGAGTTTGGCTGTGGGAAGGCAGCAGAGAAGCACGAGCAATTTGCTGCCATAAAGGATCGTAAGCTGGAGGTGACTTGTGCCATACACCGCAAGCTGGGCATGTACTCACTTCAGCCCCGAAGCCTGCAGCCTTCAACCCCTCTTGCACAGAAGTGCAACAGTCATCTGCCAGCTTTTCCTTCTAAAGGCCTCACAGAATAAGACTTCATCCATTCACAAAGCGTGCAAATTCAAAACCTGAATTCAAACATCAAGAAAAACGAAGAGCTAGAGTTTTAGCTGTGTTGTCTTGTGAAGAAATTGTATTTCCAGTGGAGCAGATAAAGAACTGGGATGAAGCAAGCTGAAGGAGCTAGAGCAGGGCGAGCTGGCCATCAGCAGGTCCCTCACTGCTGGGCCACTCATTTCCAGTGCCAGCAGTACCACACACGCTCTGCTGCTGTCCGTCAGGTAGATTTGCTGTAAATGCCTCACGGGGTCACGAAAACTTCCCACAGCAAGCGGGGCACGGAGGGGGATCCTGGGTATGGTCAGTGAAACTCAGCTGTTCCATCTGTTCAGGGAAAACTAGGAGATATTGATGGCTTTAACACAGGGCTGTAGCGCAGATAAATACAGCCCTGGTACAAGAGCAGGTGTCTGAGAAGTGGGGACACAGGAGATGGAGGTGGATGCTGATGTAGATGAGAAACAGGTGGATGGGCAGAGGAGAGAAACCAATTTCTCAGGCAAAAAAGAGCAGCTTGACCTAAGGAATGCAGAATGGGATGAGAGGGGAACTGCTAAGCCAAAAGTGAGACTCTCACTGGTACTATTGTATGAGCTCCTAAATCTGCACGCATGCTAACTGCCAAGATCCTTGAAGTGCAACTGAAGACTGCTAAAGAGGAACACCCTACCCCAGAACGCCTTCAGGCTGGAAAGTCACCACATGAAGTGTAAAGTCAGCAGAAATCAACAGGAACTGGGGAAAAGGTAAAGGCGGCAGGGGGAGATCACGACCACCGACTCAATTTAAGACCCAAAAGACTTGACACCCACAACTGTAAGGAGCATACGTGTTAATTTACATAGCAAGTGAGGCTAATTTAAATATAACTAACCAAGAACAAATGATGGGGTAATTACTAACCAATAAGTGTAAATTTGGGTGGGTTTTTGCTAATCATGTAGCAGGATAAATACACTGTAGTTTTTGTGTGGAGTTGAGCCAGCTTTGTGGGACATCATCTGGCTCCTGGCTTTGCACAAACCCATAATAAAAGGAATACCTCCACCTTGTGTGAATTGGCTTGCATACTGGGTGAAGATCCCACTTTTTGGGACAACGTACTGGCATGGGGTGGCAAGAGATGGGGCCGGCACTTGGCAGCGGAGATCCCAGGGTGGAGAGCAGCTCCGTAATGCTCAGTTTAAAAACAAATGCAGACCTGAAACCAGGCAACACTGATGTTGGGGTTGACAAAGAACAAAGTGTAAAAATTACCATTTATAGTAAATTCAAAAGTTACATGAAGTTGGGGACCAGTGGAGTAAGGTGGAAAAGAGCATCAGCAAATATATATATATAAAAATGACCCCAAGTGGGTTCTGGGAGAGGAAACCAGCCACACAAACACCCAATTCCTCCCAGCAAAGGACTCCAGGCGCTGGTGACGTGCCATAACAGCCCTCCACACACCAAACCCCGGAGGGAAGCCACCGACCTTTGGACTCAGCCGAGCAGGGGAAGGGTGAGCGTAACCCCAGGAAAAGGGGTAGAAACAAAGTGTGCGTGTCTTACAATTTTAACTGCATTATAATTATTTCTTTCTCTCTAACAACTACATCTGTACTAAAAATTAGACTCTTAAGATGCCAATTATAATAAATTATAAAAAAAAAATTCTGCACTTACTTTTACGTAGATGTGCTTCCTCTTTGCCCACGATCAGGATTTGGGCATGCCTCAATTTACGGTTTCCTCTCCATCTCAAAATATCCTGGGTAGGAAGGTCACTATTCAGTTGCTGATTATAAGCTGTGCAGTTCCTGTCCGGGTACAATTCCTTCTCTTGACTGCATCCCTGTTCAGCAACGGGCAGTTCCAAGGATGCAAGAACTTCCTTTATTAATGTGGTACCAGGCCATTTCCCTTCACCCACTTAACCCTCATGTGATCTTAACATTAAGGCCGGGTTCTTTTTTCACCAAGCTAATGGTAAAGTAACTCCTTTATTAATGTAATCATTATTAAAAGTTACAAGGGCATGATTTGTACAGGAAAAAAGTTTCAGTTAAGGAAAATCTGTGTGTACAAAGAGGACCCAGAAACTTTGACAGCAAGTTAAGAGAAAACTTGAAGTCTAACTTTTCATCAAGATGCAATATTCCTATGAAGAATTATCTCCATTCTTGTAAATAAAAAGGAAAAGTTTTAATAACACCATATTTAGAGTAAGACATCAAATTCTCAGTAAATCACATCCCTCTAGCCTGAGCCTTTAATTAGAGCTTTACCCTGCCTACTAGCCAAAATTACTGCACATATCATATCTATCTTCTGACTGATGTCGATATCATCACTGCACATCATCCCAAATCCCAGTAATTTATAAGCTGGTAAACTTTTCAAGACATAAATGAAAACTGATGCAATGCATGAAATCTCTTACTATAGGGTTATGTGTAACAGAGGACAGATCGTACTGATAACTTCCCAAGCCGTGCCTAAATTTAGCATACAAAAAACAAGGTTAGATAAAATCCTACCAGATAACTTCAGGATTTTCAAAGGGAGTTTGGTACTTAAATCCCTTTGGAACACCGTTGCTGCTTTAAGCACAACGAAAAAAAAAATCTGTTTAAATATTGAGGGCTAATACTGTGAATTATGTTGATATTACAGATCTTGAAAGTACTATTAAGTCTTTTAAGATTTAAAAAAATCAATCAATCAACTGTTTGTACTTTGCATAGATAACTAAAAAAAAAGTATAGCTATGCCATGCCACTTGTCCTTGGGGCCAAGTCCTTTCAGGGCAGCGGTCCACAGCGCCAGCAACCATTTGCACAGCATTGCAGTTGGGAATGAACCAGAGGGCAGGGCTGCAGCTTGCAAGGGCCAGGCAGGGCACATTTCATATGACCATAAATACATCAGGGGAAGTCGTTATACCAGTGAGATGAATAAAATGAGTCACTGACTCTCATAACTGCAGAGAAAAATTCACAAAAATATTTTTCAGAAAGCCCCCTATCAAGTTTGAAAGGTTGGTTATTTGGATGAGTGAGTTTCCAGGCTGGGCAGAGGAATGTGCACCTCAGAAACCCGGATAGGACCCAAGAAATGCGGCTGGTTTATTTTACAGTTCATTCTAAGTAGACTTTTTTATATTTCGTCATTCTCAAAGAATACAGAAGGCTATTATTCATATTGATACCTATAAAAATGTGTAGCTCTGGTCAGGATTAAAAGCGTTTATTAAATTTTCTACTCAAGCTTGCCAGTTCAAATGGAAATTGGGCATGGCAACCTTACCGACAGCCAGCCTCTGTTCCCAGAGTGCTGAGATTTTCCAGACCCGAGATTTTTACAGCAGAACCTATCTGTCTTTTCACATTCAGCATTGTCATGAGAACAGCAGTTGTGCAGCTGGAAGGACTGTGGATTTCGACAAACAGCAGGTTTTTCTGCCATGCCTGTCCCAAACCACTAGCTATCGACTGCCATAATTCATGGAGAACCAGACGTACAAGTTTGGGAAGGCAGAGCAAAGAGGGGAGATGAAATTCAGAAGTCTTCTGCTGTGATTCTTCATTGCCTGTTACCTGGAGCAGCTGTTCAAGCCAGGGTTTGTCAGAGCCCATTCCATGCTGCGCTCATTTATATTGGTTTCTCTCATTAAGATGAGCTTTCAGACTGGAAGTCCCAGGAAAACTTCCTAGATGGGGCAAAGCTAATTTTAGACACCACTTCTGTACCAAGCCAGCAGCTTGGGGAATACTGAGGCGTTGCCAGATTTCCCTTATCCCTATCTATTGCATAGACACCACAATGTTATCCGGCAGTTGTAGGTTCTCTGACCCAAATTAAATTCAGCCCTGGGCGAGAATTCTGGTGCATATCAGAATTAACCTGGCTGAGAAAACACAAGGAATCAATAAGCCGTCTTTAATTTCAGATTTTTTACTCTAAAAATCAAGCTACATTGTGCTGATAGATCAGATTCACCAAATGCAAGGTTCTTTAATGCAGCCCGATGATTTTACACACATTTTGTTTGAACAGGGCCCCAGCTGCCAGGGAACATGGCCCTGCATCACATTATAGCAGTGTAAGAACATATGCAGGAGACGGCAGGTAAATCCTTTGCTGTTTGTTTAAATTCAAGGAGATTTGCTTGGAATAAGCTCCGTATCGCACAAAGGGCAGAGATTTCTTCCATTATAAAGCCACACGGCACTGAAGTTTATTTTACCCTTGTACCATATTGATCTGATAGTTCCCCTGCTCAGGTCTTCCCTGGCGCAAACAGCTCAGCTCTCAACTGAGCTTTAGCTTGGAGGCTCTAGAGCTACTCGAGTCAACAACGTCAACTTGCCACGAGTCTCAAGGACGGAGTCTGGAGTCCTTCACAGCCTGTAGGAACTCTTTCTTTTGGACCCAAAAAGCACCTAGTTGTAGCTGGATACCTGTCTGCAATAGCAGGCAGCTCATTTAAAGTAGCATCTTAGGTTAAGGTAACAAAATAGATCAACTTGGCAGGGTGCTACCAACAGATTTATTTTCTCTGCTACTCAAAATACAGGTCTCAAAACACAAAGCATCAGTAAATCAATTAATAAATTAATTGCCATGCAGGAACACTTAGAATTAATAAGAGTACCAGACATGCAGACTGATCTTTCACATTACTAATAATTCACATGGTATTTAGAGGAAGAGAACTCTCCCTTCTTCCCTACTTCCAATATGTTCCTGGAAGAAGGTCAGAGGTTGTTCTGCCTCCCAAAATAGAGAAGTTTTGTCAAGTAGGTTACATTTGTTACACAAATAAATCAAGTCTCATGACTTTTCAAAATTTTTCAACATTTTGAATTAAACACTGATTTTAGCCTAGATTAACTCCCCTTCCTTGTCTTTTTCTACTAGGAAGAAAAAGGCCAATTTGTTCCAAAAGCAGAACTTAGCGACTCTGAGTTCCTCAACAGGGAAGCCTGTTCTCGATCAGCTGTAGAGAGAACACACTTAAAAATTAAACTAACATTTGCTTTTGCTTTGGGTTGGTTTGTTTTTCATTAAAGTGCCTAAGGTTTCCCAAGAATTTTGAAAGAAAGCTTTCCCCCACAAAATGAGTGCTGGGAAAAGATGGATTTTTTTCTCTATTTTTTTTGCTCCATTATCATCTACGGAACAGTAGGAGCAAACACACAGCTTTCTCAGGGAACTTGAAAGTCATCGATTCCAGGCAACTTGAACCATGAAGATGATCTTCCAGAATGTCAAGCACCAGCACAGCTATAGCTATGACACACCTAAACCAGAAGTAATTTTCTGTGTATATAATGCTCACCCTGATGGAGAAGAGGGATGGAAACCACATCCTGCACATACACCCAGTGTCCTCAACTGGGGATATCACATGGAGAAGAAACTTTGTCAGCCTACTGCCCCTAGAAAGCCGCGAAAATTGTGAAGTACGAGCAGTCTGTTTGTCAGCTCCACCACATTTTGACACTTACCTGCGTATCAGAGTTATTTGGTGGAACAGAGGGAGAAGCCAACCTTGGGGAGTTTTTTCCTTAATGACAAATTAAAGCTAATAAAAACAATTGTAATAATAACTCCACATGAAGTAATTCAGACAAAAAATATTGTATTTTCCAGATCCCATCACTCAACATCAAAAATGCCCAAACTGAGATGATCCACATAGTCTCCAGGCAGGCCTCCTGGGTACCATATTCATGTGTTTAAGTAATGCAATTGAATTCTCCTCAGGATGCCTGCTTTATTTGGTGAATGGGATGAAGAAATTGCTTTGAAGGCAGCAAGTGTACCACAGAAATTTGACTGGCTGGAACTACACTGCTGATATATTTTTGCAGAGATTGTATTTCCACCACAAGGTCTGCTGTGCAAAGTCTGTGTAGGAAAGGTTTTATTTATCTTTAAAGTAAGCAAAGTCAGACACAAGTGCTCTATAGATAGTCTAATTTAACTTCCAGACAGAGAGCTAGATTTCTTCCGAAACAACTGACTCAACGCAGACAAACTAAACATCCACCTCCGCAATTGGTTTTAAGTTCCTACAAATGTTTCTAGAGAAAGGAATAGTAGAAAACAACCCGGAAGACAGAGCAATGTCATTTTTCTTGCCAGAAGTTCAGCTCACTTGCTTTAAGTTAAAAATAATTTATTTGGTCCTGCAATATCCCCATACGCCGACCTGCAATGATACCAATCAAAGATCAGAACTGTATCTAGGTCAGTATCGTCCTTATGAGTGACTGAAAACTTCTACTAAATTCTGAAGGAGAATAAGATCTAAACAAAAGATAAAAAATCAATTCAGCTTAAGAAATATTTCAATAGAAATTTGTACTTTACAATCTGTAGCACTAATATTTTTGTTTCTAAAAGTAGACATTCAGACATAGTGGTGCACTTAGCATATGGATAGCCAATGCTTTATCTGCAAAAAACAGGAAAGCATGTTAGTAAAAGCAGTATTTCAACCAACTAAAAGCACTGTTTGCCTAAACTATCCCTTTCACTTTCTAAAGGCAACGAACAAAAATTAGACATTGTTTCTGCAAGCTGCTCCCTCCTGCACAGGAGCTTAAGCAGAATTTATGACTTTGCTGTTAAAGCAAGTTAACCCGGATCCTTTCGACTACAAAGGGACAAGGCATATAGTGAGTACAAGAAAAGGAAAGGGAAAAGCAGGATGAACAGGAAAAACAAACACGCAAAAAAGAAACTGGGACATCCATTCATATCGTCTCCTCATATATTAATTCTTTATAGGATGCCATTGTTTCATTTCTGGTATTTCACTCATCTATTTTTTAATAAACAAAATATTTCCCTTGCTATTAATTCAAACTTGTAATTATGTAGGGATTTTTTTATTTTGTATTGCCTTTAATTATAACAGCACGAGAATCAGATTTCTTTTGCACTTTTCTCTGAGCATTCTGTATTGAAGAACTACCCTCTATAATTAAAATTGAATTATCCTGTGCTCTGAGACACGCTGTAAACTCTCATTACTGCCTAAAGCATGTCTTTAAAAACATGCTTATGTAAACAGCAAAGTTATCCAAGGATACAGTTTCGGTGATATTTGGTCTATGAGGCTTTGCCTGTGTTCCTTAAGAGAGGGGGTAGAGAGTCAACAGTAAATCTTACAAAGGCCTGCAGCATTTCAGTATTGCAATTTAAACTATTTAAAGCTTCTAAAAGTGCAACAGCATTCAATTTTGGCTTCATGAAAACCTCATTCTTCACCTGGGTTTTCTGTCACCTTTCTTCAAAGAAAGAAAAACAATAAAGCAATATAAAAAAACTGCACATGGCAGTCTGAACCAACAGGTCTTTGCACCCATGGCATTCAAGACAAACTGAAAAGAAAAAGAAAAAATAAAGCAGAAACAAGAGACTACTTTTGCTCCAATCCACCAAGACGCATCAACACTTCAAGCTATACATTAAGATACACCGCTGCTCTCAGTTCAGCATAGAAAGCAGCATGGGGGGGACTCCAATGCTTGGCTCCCGAGCATGCAGCAGCATCCCGGTTGCCTTCCTGCTGCA
>NW_009636143.1:50887-66236 GCF_000690535.1 Cariama cristata
CCCCCTTCCACGAGAACGCCCCCACGGGCAGCATCCGTCCCCGACGGGGAGAGCTGCTCCCCCGCCATCGCCCACCAGTGCGCGGCACGAACCAGCACCAGCCCAGCATCGGCCTGTCAACATTCTGCTGCTGGGAAGAAACAAAAATACATTAGGCAGTGAAATATCTCTGGAGACGCTTGAACGCGAAGCTGTTTACTGAGGGTGTGAAGGAAATGACCAGAGAGAAGTTTGCCAAAACGGAGATGGTTTCATTCACACCAAGGAGCTGCACACTGAAAGACTTAGGGCAGCTCCGTAGACCCCGGGGGCCTTATTTGCAGGCGTGCAACCGGCACAAACGCAGGAGGAAGGCACCCGCGGGAAGCTCTGACCCCTGCAACGCCCACAGGCCGCTGGCACATCTTGCTTCACGGCTGCAGGGATGGACGAGGCTGGGTGTTTTCTCCTGCTGTGATGCCACAGCTGTCTCCTCGGGTTGATGCATTACCAGGATCAGGTCCTCTGAGACTGTAAATGCTTGGTGTTGTCATGGAGCCAGCATTATCTCTCTGAATGTAATATATCTAAAGCCTAGAGAAATCCTTGACTCTACACTGTAGGGAGAGATGAAAGCTCAGTATACTTTAGAAAATCATGTTAAAAGGAGATTTTGTTTAGAACGTGACTAAAGGAACAGGTGAGCAGGGGTACCACCACACTGCTGTACAAGAGAAAGCCCACAGCAGACATGCAGGTAGCAAACCAAAAGTGACCAAGAGTCACTTATCTGTATTGCGAAGTACTGAAAACATCACTCCAAATCAATGCAGGATGGGTCCGTGTACTCCCCTCCAGACCAAACAGACCTCTTCAGCCCAAGGGGACAGCCCAAACTAAAACAGGATCTAACCAACATTGCCTCCATCAGCACAGCAAGTTGAAAACAAAAATCTCCACATTGAAAACAAAATATCCACACCTAGCCCCCTCTTCTGCCTCAAAAGCCGAAGGTGATGGCTGCAGGTACAGCCGATGCACAAACCCACTGGCCCATTTGCTGTTCTGGGGTAAGTAAATCATCTTCCAAACCTGCCCGTGATTTCCAGGTTGAACTTTAGAGGCCTTTAGAGGCAAGTTTAATCAAAATTATTCTATTCTACAAAGGCACAGACACAAACCCTTTGGAAGACCCTTTCTGACCAAACTGGAAATAAATTAAAAAAAAAAAATTCCAAAAGATTTTGACCAGTTCAGCTTCCTCTAAAAATTAAAATCTTGGTAGCCTTTTGTTAACTCTAAACAGCCAGTCATGTCAGGATCAACAGCGTACTGATGAAATTTTAGGGTTGACTTCCTCAATGGGTTTGAGCACTTATTTGGATGGAGGGAGGAAGGCTTTATGATTTTATTTTTTTTTTTCAAGACTTTGATATAGGAGGCTGGAGAGCTGCCTTGACAGCCTGGTAAGCCAGAGACACAACAGGGACTTTGATGCAAGCTTTCAAAGCCCCTTCACAATTTTGAGATAAAAGATCATTTCCATTTTTTGTTCCAGTGGGGTTTTTTGTTGTGAGGACAGAGTATCTCAGTGGGACAAATTGGAAATTTTTCATCAGTTGTCTCATTGTCCTGTACATCTCAAAGAATTTTTAAAAAAGCTATCTTCTGCTTTCTGGCCCTTATAAAAGGAGTTTGTGACTGTACTGAGAATGTGGACTATGCTCCTCTGTTAAGATGATCACAATGCAATTCAGTTTGCTACAAGATTGCAATGGCTCTTTCTTTTTAAGTCACAAAATTGAAGACAGGTACTAGTCAGAAGACCTGAATGCAACTGGCTTTTCAGCCACTGTCCTACATCTTCATTTTTCAGCAACAATAAAATAGTTACAAAAGAAAGGGACTATAATGATGGTGATGATGACCAAGATAGAAGAGCTTCAAGCGATACACAACACCATGATATCCATTAGGATAAGATACAGCAGTCACAAGGTAAGGCAGAAGTACTTCTGACATCGAACAGGCAAATGTACAAAGTCTCTTCTGCTTGAAGCTAAACACAAGCATTCTCCATCCCGCCCCCCCCCTCCAAAAAAAAAAAAAATCCAGTAAGATGAAAGGACGGGAGAGCTCCCACAGCAGGCTGAGGACAGAGGGTTTGTTGGGGGTTTTCAATATTACACCAGAGTCTCGGTGAAGCAGGAGGGCTGGGAAGGGGTAAAGTTTCCAGGCACAGACTGAGGTACCCAGTACAGAAAAGGCTTTTCAGAGACAGCTATTTAACACCCAGACTGAAGCGGATCCTTTCTACTTCCATTCCCAGTTCTCATCAGCGAGACGAGACCAGACCTCCTAAAGATGCTCAGCCCAGCCATCTCCAAGGTGGTGACTGAGGGCTTGCCTACCCAGGAGAGCCATTGTTAAGGGGAAAAAGAAAACCAAAAACCCTCAGGTGTGAAATGAAAGTGCATTAAACAATCAGTACCAAGCCCCCCTGCCCATGCTGCCACTCTGGTTTGATGCACTGATGGTCCCTTTGTTCAGTTTCATTGAAGAAAGTCAACTTTTCAAAAGGTTATTCTTAAATAACTATTGCAGACCATTCCCATGCAGTCACATCCTTTCATAGCAAGCAGACAATGTCTTACAGGAGGAAATCCTGCAATGATGCGCGGCCTGGCACATCTGGCAAAGTCTCTGCCTTCCAACCCTCATCAAGAAGGACATGTAAAAAGAGTGAAAAGAGCGCCCAACAACAGTATTTCTCACTTTTCTTGAAACTAAAGAACTACCATCCAATGCTCTGATGCCACAGTGATTCATTTACAAGTGAAAACTATGATTAATTTTGAACATTCATTGAGATGAATCTTATATTATGAACCTATATTTTCTTCCTCTTTATCCAACTCATGCATACCTACACGGAAATATCAGGCTGTTTTGGGGTTTGGGGAGTCGGGGGGAGGTGTTAAACAGTTTTGTAGTCTTTTTAGAGGCCTTCTTGATGTCTTCTAGAGCAGAAATAACCCTCAAGGTATAAAAATATCGCTGTTTAAAATTCGCCCAGGCTGAAAGGGCCTGAGCAGAAAGCCATGCTCAAGCTACCAACTCCTGATGCCATCCAGCCTGAAATAGATGGCAAGTATTTTGGCAAAAGGTTGCAGACCTTTGAGATTCAGCTCAAAATGCTTAGCAAAGTCCATGCCACACAAAAATACTCTGTACCTCTACAAAAAGAAATATTCTCCCAGCACGCTTTTAACACTCACTGCTGGGCCATAGAGCTGTTTAAGGGTGTTTCTCAGAAAAAAAGAACGCTTTTAGCAACAAACCGCATGGCAGAAGTAGACGAACAAAGGAATGAACAAACCAAGGATGCAGGGAACAGTTATCCATTGAAATGAAGAAATCAGATTTCTTTGCCTGTCAAAAAATCCTTATAATTTGTTACTCCTTTGAAAAGTTACCAGTGCTTTGGCTTTGCAAAGGGCAATCTTGTTCCATGCTCGTTTGTTTTCCAGTTCCATAAAGGCAACTGAGATGTTTCCTTTCAATACTATAGTGCTTCCTTTAATTATGTAGTCAAATTAATGTTGGAATAACTTTCTGAAGAAACAATAAACTGAGAAATGCAAGAGGATGGCAATTCACGCTGCTCTAAGAAAACATTTTTGGTTTCAGAGTAATAAAAACTTAGAGGTGTCAAGCAAGAGAGCTATGACTGCTAGAAGTGGAGTCAAGTCACTTTGGTATGCTCATTTTTCAGAAGCCAGACTAGCCTGAGAGCTTCTCAGGTAAACACTCGTACCCTCGTGTTTGGCTCCCACCACCTGGATCCCGCACACTCGTGAGCATCCCTTGGCCATGACACACTTGGTGGGCACAACCCTTTGAGGAAAGGGGTTGGCGGTGCAGAAAACCGGTTGATATTTTCACCGAGTTCTGGACATCCCAGAGCATAATTGTATACCATGAGAAAAATATTTTGACTTTGTACACAGTTCTTGGTGGTGAATTCAGCACCCCAGAAGCAGACCTAAGAAAACGGGCACGTAGAGCAAGGCCCACAAAATGAAGCACTTCATATGAAATCAAGCAAAATGTGTTATTCCACCTAAAATGGAAAAATTCTGTGGAAAAGGCTGGGGCAGGAAGACAGAGAGCGAGCAATCAAGTTTTCCACATTGGCCTCTTCAGTGCCATCAAAGTCTGATTGTCAGGCTGGCAGAACTAAAGGAGGTTTAAAAAAAAGCCCTAATGGCAGCATGGTATAGAGTGGAAACAGAAAGGGAGTTGCTCTGGGGCAGCACGTTAGCTGTAAACAGGCTCAGAAATGTGAGCAAGGCAAACGCCTGCCTACCAACAGGACTGCAGGCTAACGAGCATCTTCTTTGTAAAGAAGCTGTGAAAAACATCTCTGCAATTTTTCCTCCCCACAGCACTAATCCCCCTTGCCCCCAGCATCAGGTTACTCCCTAAAAGTTGTGATAACGTTAACTTTGTGCCCTTGCTTTAAGCGTGACATTAGAGCAGAGAGCATTACAGTATGTGAGAGTTAGATGATACATTGGAGGGAAGACTTAAAACAATAAGGCTGTGCCACTCTTACCCTGAGGATTTTGCAGAAGGCTCCAGCTTATTGCAAGCTCAATGGAAAAATAACCTGAAATCTTTGCACATTGATCTTCTGTTTGAGATGGCTGCCCAGAAGAAAGCACTGGCCAAAGAAAAGCACAGCCGAAAGCATTAAGCCTTTATAAAACAATCCTATTTAAGATAGCGATATTTATTGTGTATTTAAAAGCACTATAAATTCATGAAGCCTGCAGTACGGTATTTTAACACAAATACTTCTGTATTAAATTCATCACCTTTAAGTATTCAGGTGTGACAAAATGTATTGTGAATAGCTAAATTATAGGCGTAGCTTTCATAAAGTTTTATGAATCTATAAAATACCCAAGAAATTTACAATTATATTTCTCTGTAGCCTCACTGCTCTGGAACAGCAACCATTTAAAAAGTTGTAGTCTCTTCCTACATCAAACCTCAAAGTTTGTAAGAAATTCTTGCATTCCTCCACTGGTGCCTGCATGATTCAAAGACTGACCAGCTGACGGCACCTTTAGAAAACTATTTAGGACATAGAAGTCACGATCGAGAGAAAGAAAAAGGTGGAAAGAAGTATTGCAAACGGTCTCTGGGTTCCCAGTCACTCTCCTGATTTAATCTTTTCACGGAAGGAGAAAAAAAGGTTCATCAGCTACAAGGGGAAATCACTGGTCACAGCAAGATGCTGTGCCGCTTCTCTTGAGCCCGCTAGCATTTGCTCCCTCATCAACCTGAATTCAGAAGCCATTTGCTCACGGATAATAAATTATTAGAGATTTTTTTTTTGTCCTTGCCAGCTTTTCTGAATAATTGTAGAACCTGTAAGCTCAGCGGTAATATACAACTACAAGAGCTGCAGATTTACTGAAGTATTTTAGGGACTTTCTTCCAGGCATAAAATACTATCAACAGTTCTAGGATTTGCAGGAAAACAATTCAGCAAAAGTACGCAAGAAACTGCCCACTCCTTGTGCAAGCTAGACACACAGCATCTGCTATAAGCACCCCAGCGACACAAAGAATTCCATATAGCAGCTTCCAATGAAATCCAGTCCATGCAAGGAAATGAAGACACCAAGGAGAAATCATAAAGCTACTTTTCAGGTAAATTTCAAACAAAATTACTTTTTCAGGCAAGAAGGGAGATTCAGTGTAGTGAAACCTTCATATGGCATCACCTTTATGGGATCTCCTGTCTGAAACAAGTACAGAACCTAACGAGTATTCCTCGTTCTGTCTCTTGCATTAAAAGGGCCGTTTTCTCTGTCCTTTTGAATGCCCTAGGTTTATCATTTTAGACATCCCAGATGTCATCCACATTTCAATCCAGTTCGTGTGCGGCCAAAGGAGGAGTTTGGCTGTGTCAGTCCAGACTCCCCAGTCACAGCCACAGTATTTGCAGCAGTAGGTATCTCCAAATAAGTGACAAATAGGGCTGTTTCTTACTTTCAGGGCACATTTAAGATACTTCTTGCCCATCAGGGAACACAAAAAGCAGGTGTCCGGTATTCTGAGAGTTCAATAATATGTTTTATTTCTATAAAGGAAACAAATTGTTCTGTTATTCCCTCTTTCCTACCTGAATTAAATATGCATATTTATAGATATTACCTGTATATTTAGTTCTTGCACACTTTTATGGAGGTTTTTTTTTCTTAGGGGTATTAAGCTTCCCATTTGGCTAATGTCACATGAATCAATCCAGGGACTCAACTCTTCCCCCATTTCTTCTGTTGTATTTTAAAAAGGTGGAGAAAATGTGTTTTTCTTTTTCCCTCTTGTTTTTGTTTCCAAATCATCTCCACTTGAAAAGACTAACCTTCTCAAGCTTGTAAGTATAGCCTTTCTCACTCAGCCTTTCCTTAGCCAGATCAAGTTGGTGACTTGAAGATGATCTTCTCCAGCAACACTAGAGATAAAAATTAATCAGCAGACAGAGCTATGCCAGGATATTTTTAAACAAATGCCATTATTAATGCTGCAATAAGCTTACCAGAAGCTCACGACGCACTTATTGGAAGCAGGAAAGGCAGAGAAGCAGCGGAGCCCCTGCCTTACTGTCTCATGCATAGAAAACTTTAACACCAGTAAGAGGTGGAGAATTAGGATGATAAGGCCCAGACCGGCATCTCTCTGAATGCCTTTATGAAACTTATTCATCCTTAAAACAGTCCAATAACCTCTTCCACCCTTGAAAGTGAAACCTTGTTCTCCAACAAAACGGTAAGTGTGTCTATGGAAGGTTTTCCCTGTGGACAGACACCGCTTGCCCTTGTGCGTGCCTGGCTGCTCTCCGCCACATCTGAAAGATCTCAGCACCTTTGATATGAATGAATTTAAGACAAACCACTTGATGGGCAGGACTGCAGGCGTATTAGGTCAGGTAAGGGAAAGGTCTTACGAGCCCACATGAGCAGCAAGATGGATTTCAAAGTGTAAAAATGAGATGCACCCCACTATGCTAACTCAGATTCCAGTATCGGGGCTAAAGCTTTGATACCCGGGGAGAAACAGGTTAAGCACAGTCAGATACCAGCTCATCTAGGAGTCAGCAATTTGCAGCTGGAGGAGTCGGGTGCCAGGGGTGAGATGCCCTCTCTCCAGCTGTTAGTTACCTGAGCCCAAAGCTCTGCATCCCGCCATGCCGCTTGAAGAAAGAGGTCAAAGCCCATCCAGAAGATCCAGCTTTCGTATGACAACACCCCAACAAAGGCGATCCAAGAGCTCAGCAACGGAGTTTACCAGTGACAGAGTGGGAAGCATGCTCACCCCAAGTATGTAAAATAGGCATCACCTACAGCAAAATCTTACAGCTGCAAGACAAAAGAAATTTTGTCATACCTACAGAATTTTCTCAAATCTTTTGTTTACCTGTGGGTGAGTTTGCAAAAGCCAGGGTGAAATTCTATAACTTCTTTACACATCTCATCCCACTCATACTAATGAACCTGCTGGCATGAGTAAGAAACAGACTTGTGAGGAAAACTTGTGAGCTTTCTAGATGCCTTGGAGACACAGTCAATGTACATAAGGGAGTTTTCCAAGCTTAGAAATCATCAGAAAGTAAATACATGACTTCTGGACTAAAACACCAGCAGGTGACACCAAGCAAGGTTTTCTTGAAATATAAAACTGGCTGACTCATATCCAACCCAATGCAAAAATATAGAACAGTTTCACCTTGTAGTAGAAGATAAAACTGGCACTTCCCTGGGGAAAATACATTATTGGTACAGGAAATCCAGCATCCAGTCCAGATGGAAAAAAAAAAATTTTTACACCATGCCTCTGTTCTGCACCAGCAGTAACTCTCAGAAGGGAATATACTTACCAGAAAAACCCTGCAAGACCACTGAAGCAATCCTATGGAGTTACCTTGGGGCACTATCTCAGTCCTTCAGAAAACAGTCCTTTTTGCCGTGATTTCTCACTGCCAGAGTTTTCCCGTCGTCTTTGATGGAGCAGAATTTCACTTGCTGTTTCATGTATATGCTTGAATTAAAACTCAAAATCCCTTTTCATAGCTGCATGAGGGAGAAAAAATTATATAGGATTTACCAAAGAGCTACTCTGGTTCTGGTTCAGACCTGACATCAGGAAGCATTTCTTTACCAAGAGGGTGGTCAAACACTGGAAGAGGTGGTCGATGCCCCAAACCTGTCTAAGAGGCATTTGGAAGATGCCCTTAATAACATGCTTTAATTTTTGGTCAACCCTGTAGGGGTCAGACAGTTGGACTAGGTGATCTTTGAAGGTCCCTTCCAACTGAAGATGTCCTATTCTACTGTTTGCAGAATCGCTAAGGGGTACCTCCCCTCAAACCTCACCTAACCACATGTTCAAAGCCTTTTAGCTCTAGTCCAGCCCATGCCCTACCCCCGTTGAGTCTGACAAGCAGTGGGGTCCCAGGGGACCAACGGCTGCCCGGCAGCAGGACCTGCGCAGGGACCACCCCAGCATCAGCCCGACCTGGCAGGGGAACTCCAGGAACTTCACTCAGGAGACGGCAGATCTGTAATTTGTTCCTGTGTCCTCTGTGGCAGAGCAACTGTAAGCTGTCAGAACAACTCCACTTCTATGTTTTTTTGGACCAAAGCTTTTGCCTTTGGAGGAGCAGGAAAAAAAAATTTTGGAAGGACTATAATTGAACAGCATCTAGGATTTATAAAATGCATCTTTCATCTACGTAAGTTAGTCATTAAAGGCACTACTGATAACTTAGACAAGTTACATACTTGATTTAATTTCATTTTTATGTACCTCATAAATTGCGAGCTAACAGCTAGTTTGTAATTGATGCATTTACATTTGCATTTGAAAGGAAGGCTTACTGCATGGTGAGATAAAGAGGGTTTTAAAGTTTCCTTTTCTGAAGATATATCTGTGTTTCAACTTGTAATTAGGATGTTTCTCACTAAAAACACACATGACATGTTTCTTTGGGGAATAGTTTCAGAAATTATCTCAAAAGAAAAAGCCTTATTTGACTAAAGCAAAGTACATTCTACATACAAGAATCCCATTTGATTTATGAGTTAATACAAATACTCAGTGTAACTGACAGTAACTACCAAAAATTAACTTACCAGACCTATATCCAGTCAAAAGTCTGTTAAAAATAATTTGTTAAAAATCATCCATTGTAATTATAAGATTTAAAAATTTGAAAAAAAATAAACAACACAGAAGAAAAAAAAGAAAGAAAAAGAAGAAAAAGAGGAGTGGGATTTTTCCAGTACTTCTAAATTGCACCAGAGAGGGGGCAAGTCCATTTTTTATGACATTTTATTAGTTAAATAAATAAAGGCTAATTCTATCTGCCTTTGAATGGGAAGGATAACACCATTTTTGAACAGCAGCATCTTGAAATCATTATTTTTGTACGTAATTCCCCTGACTAACCCCTAGAAATATGAGAATCCAAGCAGGGCTCTTTCCTGCAGCCATCCTCACCACATCCCTGCGCAGGCGATGGCTCCTGGTGGCCATCACTGGCCAGCCCTAGGGCCAGGCTGTCTATCAGCCAGCTGGAGCCCACAGAGCCCTACCATGAAAAGTCAGAGACAGGGAGATCCACAAAGAAATATTTAAGATCCTGATGTCCCCTACACCTTTCTCAGTAGGACACTTCATTGTTGGGCACGATGGATCCCGAGTCCTGTGGATCAGAACAAGGGGTAATAAGATGTGCAGTTGGCCTGGTATACAACCCAAGAGCCCGTTAACTTCATTATGGAGCTTGACCTCACATCTTGGAGCAATCACTCCTGAGCAAACTTCTGCAAGTTTTTAAGTTAAATGACTCTAATGTTTTGAACTGCAAGGGTAGGATAGTTCAGGTCCCAGTGGCAGAGTCCTGAGTGAGCAGAAGCCCCTGAGGTTCGCCTGATGACCCTATAGACTTGGCCTGTCAGACTTGACTGAGTCATAGGCTTTGTACATACCATCTTTTCAAAAATCACAGTAGTTGAAAAGTTAAGTAGTTGCAGACAAGTAAACAACTTCTGCTAGAAAAACATTATCACGGTCTGCCCATACAGCCTGAGGCTATACAAGATGGAAGTTGTGCATCAACTAGGAGATATGAACCGAGGCATCTGCTACCACTCAGGCTGAATCATTTGCCAGGACGAAGAGCTGAAAAACCTTGCAACGGCACATGGGGTTTCATTCCACAGAAGCCCAGCTGAGAAAGGACAATGTAAAAAAAAAAAAAAATTCACCTTTTGCAAGTTTGTCTAGGGGACTCGGCTTCAGCCCTGTAACAGTTTGACCTGAGAACCTGCTTGGATGGCTGTAATGTAGAAACCTCCTTGAAGTCAAACCAGCATGAGAACTCGAGGCGTTGTCTTTTATGGTTTCATTGCTCTGCAGTTGTCTTCGAACAAAGAGGCAGATTTCTTACACTTTATACTCTATTCTTACCTTAAAGTTTGTCTGGAGTTGAGAGTAGCTTGAGGTTGGCTGATAGCTCTCAGGGATCCCGGCCCTGGACAAGCCCCCAAAGCACTAAATGCCAGGTCAGGAGCTGCCGAGGTATCGCCCGGAGCCCCTCACCGTGTCACACAGACATACCTGCAACGGAGGGGACCTGCATCAGTCACTGCCAGCCAAAGCTTTGCCAAGCAGCAGGTTGCAGGAGAGAGGATCTGGTCATTACACAATTCCCCTTGGAAATACGAGAAAAGTGTTTTAAACGTACATTGTGGAAACGGGATTTAATTGTTTTTCTCTATTTTTAGGAAAGGTTATGCAATTTGTGTAATCAAAGTTATAGGTGATAATAAAAATGCCTTTGGCAAAATACATCACGCTGTTTGTCTAACAGCCTGGAACAGAGTGAACACAGATCAAGAAGGCAAGGAATTTATTTTATGCTCATCAATCAGTAGAGAAAGATTATTATAATTAATTATTCTAAGACAGTTATTTAATAAGGTACACTGTCATTTATTCAGAGCGCAGCTGAAAATTTCCCATCAGAAATCTTTTTGACTGGAAAAATTGAAAGGCAAAACAGGAACAACTCGACTTAACATTAAGAAATTTAGTAGGGCAGGAATGTATATTTGAATGAGCCACACTGATTTTAAGAATCCACATTTGTTGCTCATTCATCTGAGAATAAACATTACCAAAAGCGATCCAGCCAAAGGTTGTCCTGCTGATAACGGCTGTTATCAGCAACAGAGGGCTTAGCTGACCGTGGTGGGACCTCCAGACTACAGCAGTTGCTCCAGAGCATCGGTTCTACCACGGTACGTAGGCAAATGGTGGCGAGAGTTTTAGGGTGCAAGTTTTAGGATGCAAGTCCAAGACTCATGGTAAAATTTATTTAAGAACTACACTTTCAAACTGAAACGTGTCCTCAGAAAAAGCTGTGCAGACCAGGGGAAAAAGAAAAAAAAAAAAAAAGAGGGAGGAAAACCTGAACAGACTTACCGTTAATACGTGAAACAGTGACTTGTGGAACACACCAAGCACCTGGCCGCTCTCACGTCTGCCCAGCAGCACAGCAGACACGTGCCAGAAGCATCTTGCTATACCCTCTCAGCAATCTCCCTCTCTTTGGGACCACAGTATGTAGCAGACCTCTGGAAAAATCCTCTTCATTTAGCCATCATGTGGAAAATGTAAGAGTTTTAAACTACCACAGATATTCAATATGTAATTGCTTTATTCTTCAGTGTATTAGCAATGCTTTTTCCCTCCAGTAGTTGCAAATGCTCACAGCAACTTATTCTATATGTATAGCTAAATTGTTCCTGGCTCTTGGCTTTCTAAGCTTAAAATGGATCCTGCTGATCTGCATTACCATATAAAAGAAATACAGCTGCATACTTCTCCTTTAAAAAGTGCTTGGTTTAGGTTCATCATGTCAGAGTCTAGTCCTTTCTTCATCTTTATGGAAAATCAAGTCTGAATAGGTGTCATCAATCTCTTTCGTAAAAAAACTGATGCGAAGAAATCCTCTCACATGACTGATGGCACTTACTCCGTGGTGGTACCATTTTCCCGCAGGCTTTTTGCAGGGCAGTCACTACAACAACATCCATCTGGTCATTTTCGTTCATCTCCAGCCTCATGCTCTTCATTTTTTATCCCTTTGCTCTCCTTTTTGAATTCCAACAAGGCACTATTAACACGCCTTGATTTCAGTGTGTTAGTCTCACCATTTTGGGCAAGATACTTGCTGAGATCACACAATCTCTTCCAACTTGAGCAAGCTATTTGATCATAGTTTTAAATGTATTTGTTTCCCCTTCCTTTTTCCTTTTTGTTCAGGGACTGAAGTACTGCGATACAGGGATCTCAAACTCAAGCTTTCATTTCCCTCAAGGACTCGCCTCTAACAACATGGTTCAGAGTCTGTAGGTTTTATTGTGTTCCCTCCCATAAAGATAAGTTTATCTGCATTTTGAAAATTATCATCTAATAGACAGCTACACTGGAGTTTATAACCTGCAGTAAGTGCTGGAAAAGCTTCTGTAGCCGTAACCAGCGGAGTTTCTAGTTCCCGACTTCTACACACGATACGCACTTCTACGCACAATTTATGACAAGATCTTTTCTCTTGCGCTTACCTTCCTTTATATCATAAATAACATAAAAATTACTCGTTAATACACAAGATAGATCTCAGTTGTTGTGCAGCAAAGCAGGACTCGACCACTCCAGTGTTCCCAGTTGCCAATCACTTTTGAAGCC
The DNA here is from genome assembly GCF_000690535.1 of Cariama cristata. NCBI lineage: Eukaryota > Metazoa > Chordata > Aves > Cariamiformes > Cariamidae > Cariama > Cariama cristata. The sequence continues at coordinate 63,695 of NW_009636143.1, forward strand.
ATCCCCCACCCACTCCTCCCCTACACTTGAACATCCATCCAGCAGTTTAAACTCACTTTAAACTCTGTGCTAGCAATTTTTTGAGACGCCTTCCTAAGACCAGCTGACATGCTGTCAAAAGAAAACGTTTGCAAGCCAGCTTTCTAGATAGGCAGCCAAAACGACAGCCAGACGTCAAGCAGAACTGTCTGTTAATAAAGGGGAGAAGCAAGCCCTAACGAGAAAGGCTGGCTGGTTTCAGAGAGCTGGGGAGCTCTCCCATCAATTAATTCTGATTAACCCTGCAGCAGAACTGCAAAATTAATTGTATTTCTAATTCCTCTCAGAATGCTAACAAAAAAAAACATGATAAAAGCCTACTCAAATATTAACTAATGTCAAGTTTCCTCACAAGATACTCAAGCATATGCAAGAGATGTTCACAGGTGTAACTCCCGGTGGTGGCAGGGCTCGCTGAACCCCAGATGTTTCAGTTGGTGTGAAAAAGACTTGGACATTTCTTCTGCTTGATTTTCAAATACAGATCTGGAAAGCTATTGAGTTTGGCTTCCTTTAACTTAGAACCCCACAGTGTTGTCTAGAATTACATTTTTAATTCTATTTCTTTGTCTATAAAAGTATTATCCCCCATATTTCATGAAAGTTGATAATAATCCAGAACATACAGAGCTATTACTGGAATATTCAGATATGATCTTGTTAAAATATTCATTATAATCACTTAAAGTGATTAAAGGCTGACATATTTTGTACAAAATAGCACCTTGTCTTTTCTAAATTACAGCATCTCTTTCCACATTGCCATGAAACATTTCCAGGATTAAACTGATTCTTTCAAAAGCCTGAAGCCGTCACCTTGGACATGGCAGATTTATGTTCACACTTGTTGCAGTGAGAGGGACAGTTGCAGACGAGACAGAGAGGCTCGCTGCAGAATATTCAGGAGTTCTGTAGTTGGCACGTTTCCCTAGGATGCAGATCTGAAATCAGTTCCTTGCTCAAAATCAAGCAGAATGGAAAAAGATTTCCCTCCAGCCCACGAAGCACCTTATCCAGTGGTCTGCGGGATCTAATGGAAACGCACATACAGTCTTTTAGTCCCAGAAAGCATATTCTAGGATCACTTTTTGTAAGTGGAAAAGAATATTCACTTTTACATCAAATTGGGCTCCATAAGCAAGGTAGACCTGGTTTAAGAATCGTACTATTACGCTTACGTCTGTAAGACCCCTCTTGGACTTTGGCGATATTCACTGATGAGGTGAAGGTATGGAGAGGGGAAAAAAAGTGTCAGTGCTGTAAAAATGAGTACAAAACTCCTCAGTTCTGTGCTGAGAAGCTCCATATGGCTTTAGGGATTAAGGGACACTCCAGAATAATCTTAAAATTAGCCTGAAATCCTGTTTAGTTCAGATTAATAGTTTATCCATAAATCACTTACCTTTCAAATCATTGAATATAATTTTAAAAGCATACAAGTAGCTTTAGAGCCTAAGTACCAATGATTTCTAAAGAAACTCACATTTCTAATACCTAAGCTGTCACAGAAGTAAATCTAGATCCACAAATCACTTAAGCGTTTTTGAAAACATAACCGATTCATTATAACTAGCACACGTACGATTAAATGATCATGCTCTTTTCTTACCCCAAGTTGTTGCAATACGCACAGAAAATATAATCACGTTTCTATACCAATACATAGGCATTACTGCTTGTTCTGTTAACAAAATAATGTTTATTTTGACAGAAGCTGCTGGGAAACTTGTGAATAGCCTCATCCTCCTGCCTACCCATTCCTCTGCTGAAGATTTTGATAAGTCTGACAACACACACAGCTCCAAGAACACGAAGATGTTTTCAAAGATCAGTAAAAGCCTTTCCCCTCTGTTTATCATCTCATATATCTATAGTATAGATACACTGCTTCTCTACGCCGCGGTCCCGGGGTCTCTGGGCAGGGGGCAGTGACCAGGCTGAGGTCCCCAACCCACGCCGACACCTCGCCAGCCGGTCGGACAGGCGGAGCAGGAGGCACGCGTGGGCACAGCCCACCCAGACCCCGCTGTGCGGGTAAGCCTTGCTCAAACGGTGATGGGTGACCAGGGCCTAGGGTACATCTCCTACCCCCTTCCCAGGGTCTCAGCCCACCCAGGTGAGCGCCTCTGTTCCTCTTTAAGGCACGATGCCAAGGAGGCAAAACATCATCAAGGTTGTGGCACATGTGTACGTACCTCCTGAGAAAGGGGAGGACCACAGCCTTCATAAAGGTCTCTAAATTTTCTGCTAACGATACTGCAATCGCATTATTCCCCATTTCCCAACCAGCACCACCCCATTTACTCTCCCCTCCTCTCCAAGCTAGCTCTTAATTATGAATAAAACACTAGAAGCTCTCAGTTTTCTAAAATATCCTGTGCTTCCTGGCTAAATCAGCTGCTTTGGCTTCAGCCACAGCAGGTGCGGCTTGCACCATTCAGCCTTTCCGGAGAGCTCAGCTCAGCAAAACCCACTTTGGGGGAAAAAAAAAAAAAAAAAAAAA